>NW_026647725.1:0-56808 GCF_950295315.1 Erinaceus europaeus
CAGAGAGGGCTCTGGCCGCCCACGGCCTCTTCCTGGAAGCAGCGTCCTTGGTGGGAGTGGCAGTGACTGGGGGCAGGGGCACAGAGTATGTGGCGGGCCGGTTCTGCCCCCTTTTCCCTCGGAACCCGCGGGGCCTCCGGCTGGTGGCCCTCAGCCACCTTCTGCCCCTGGACCAGAGTTGGGCAGCTGCTGCCGGGACCCGGAGCCCCTGTCTGGCCAGCACGGCACAGGCCGCCGGGCCCGGGTCCCTGCACCTCAGCTGTGCCCGTGTCAGCTGTGGGCCGGCTGGGGTGTGGAGAGAAGGCCGCGATACTCCTTGCTGAGATGGGGCTCCAACTTTGGGGACCACCCGGCAGTGCGCAAGGACACCCCATCGCTCTGGCCACTGCCCCTGAAGCACCCCTTTATCTCCAGGGGGCCCCTAGGTCACACCCACCCCACCACCAGAACCACGGCAGATGTATCCCTTGATGGTGTTAACATGACAGCACCAGGACTTTTCTTTATTTCCTTATTTTTAGAGAGAGAGAGAGAGAGAGAGAGAGAGGGAAGGAGGAGGAGGAGGAAGCCAGGCAGTGGTTGTGCACACACAGTGTTACGAACAATGGCCCACACAAGGTTCCCCAGTTCGGGTCCCCAGCTCCCCACCTGCAGTGGGGAAACTTTGCAAGTGGTGAAGCAGGTCTGTAGGTGTCTCTCTGTCTCCCCTTCTCTCTCAATTTCTCTCTGTCCTATCCAATTTAAAAAAGGGCGGAAAATGGCTGCTAGGAGCAGTGGATTCATAGTGCCTACACCAAGGCCCAGCAATAACCCTGGAGGCAGAGAGGGAGAGGGAGAGGGAGAGGGAGAGGGAGAGGGAGAGGGAGAGGGAGAGGGAGAGGAGAGAAGTTTCCTCCAATGCAGTGGGGCTAGTCTTGAGCCCGTGTCGGACACGTGGCACAGCAGCACCCGGTCACGTGAACTGCTTCAGGAACCCACCAGGACACTGTTAATGGCCCGGAGAATCCGGGGCTGGTCAGAACTCCCCGACCGTGGAAAAGCTCGGGTCAGAGTGTCTGCAGCACGGGCGGGGTGGCAAGCACAAGCACAAGACCAGGCAGGCAGGCAGCTCCCCACTTCAGGAGGACCCAGCCAGGCGGCGGGAAGCACCAGCCTAGAGGAGGCCCTTGGGATGCGGTGTGCAGCCTGTTGGTCGGAAGACACTCAGAAGAGGCGCCGGGATGGGGCTTGTCCCCGGGAAACACTGTCAGGAAGGAGGGGTGGGGAGGGGCACCCTCAGAGATACTGTCACCAAGAAGGGGGACACCCTGCACCACTGGGGGAGGGGCACAAGGCCCCAGTGACCGAACTGGGAGAGTGGACGCTCAAGGGCACTGCCCCACTCATGGCTCTCACCCCCACGCAGACATGGGGCCCGTGCAGCAGCGCCGGGGAGGGATGTTGGGCCCCCGAGTCCCGGGACAGTGCTCACCGAGCATCTTCCTTAAGCACTCCTTCCGTGGGCCGTGAGACGTGATCGGCAGGAGGAAATGGGCAGTGACCCGGGACTCCCAAACTCCTCCTGGGTTCATGTGTCAGGGAGGGTTGGCGTGTGTCCTGTCAGCTCCGGAAGTTTCCATATTGCTCTGGGATGGACCATCAACCATTAAGAACCCTACTTCCTTCAGGGACTATTAACTTTTCCACGTCTTAAGACACCTGGACTTTCTCTTGACTCTCTGAACATCCTCTCAGACTGCCCAGCCCTGTCCTGCGGGATGAGGCCCTGGCTTATAGTTCACTCCACGAGTATTCAGCCCCCCCCACACACACCCTTATTTATTCTTTGCTTAGTCACATTCTCCTCTCATGGTGTGGCTTTTTGTGGTATCTTCCCCTTCTAGGTCATGCACTTCTCTCTTTAATCTTCTTGAGTCAACTGATTCCTCTTCTTTTGCCCGGATATTTGGGGCACTTTCATTCTCCATTCCCTGATGAGGATTTAACGCCAGCAACCTCCACTATACTTACAGTTAACTTTGGACAGGAAAGTTGTGCAAAGCCACACTCCTCCTGAGTGTGAAAGGGGAGGCCGGGGCCACTCCCAGGACCCAGAGGTCTGTGTTTTGTGTGTGTTCACCTGCCAGCTGTGCATTCACTGCTGACTGCACTGAGCACAGAGGAGGCAGCACTGGACATGGTGAGCTTGGTCCAGCAGGGAGTCAGAGTCCCAGGGACGTCCTCACAGGGATGGCAGACACAGTGCCAGAAGCCGCTGGACTCAGTGCCTGCTCTGACTCAGGCTTCTCCACACTCTTAGCCTCCTGCCCAAAATGTATAGGCTGGGGAGACAGCATGATGGTTCTGCAAACCACTCTTCTGCCTGACGTTTCTAGGCCCTGGGCTCATCATAAGCCAGAGCCAAGCACCAAGCCCTGGTGTCTCTGTCTCTGTCTGTCTGTCTGTCTGTCTCTCTCTCTCATTAAAAGAAAAATAACTAAATAAAATAAAAAAAAAACCCTACTGACCCATTGGTTGACATGCTAACATCAATAGGTAAAATTGTCAAATGCTTGAATGAGATTGTTCCTGTAAGTTATGTGCTCTTGTTAAAATTAACTGTGCTTGACAAATTAAAAAAAAGAACCCCAATGCAAAGGAAAGACTATCAACCATGAGAAGGAAGGGCCAGTTTGGTAAGCTGGGCTGGTGCTGACAGCAGATGTGTCTTTCTAATAAGTCTTGGATGCCTAACCCTTCTCCTTTTGAAAGACCTGTCTTAGCTAGACAGTCTGCTGACTTCTAAACACTCATTTTATAGTTCATCTGGGTGTGAAGGTATCGGAATCAGAATTCCTTGTTCTTTGAGTGTTTACCTGTGGCTGTATTCTAGCAAGTTGCCTCCCACCATGGTCTGGGCTCCCCTTCACTAGCTCCTCCAAAAACCAACTGGCGCTAAGCTGGGCATATCCACTTCTTCCTTTCTTTGTTCCTTCCCTTATTTCTTTCTTTCTTTCTTTCTTTCTTTCTTTCTTTCTTTCTTTCTTTCTTTCTTCTTTTCCCACTTGTTGGTAATTTTATTTCTTTAAAAGTCACTTTAATGAGGAAGTGTTGATTTGTAGGACTGTTTTTGCCTCAAGGGTGCAATACCCCCCCCCAAGAAGTGCCAGCACACCTGCCCCAGCACAGGGCACCTGGCCACCAGCCCCTTCCTCCCTTGTAACTCCCGCTTCAGTCCCCTCACGTCAGCTGAGATTGACCAAAGGTTCTTTCACGTCTCATCACCCTCTGTCTTCCCTTCTTTTCAAATCCACGTACGAGTGAAACCATAAATTATTCCCCTTATCATGATCACCTCCAGTTCCATCCCTTTGGGGAAGAGAAGCTGTTTCTTGTCTTCTCTCGGGCCGAGTAGCAATCACGCTGCCCACGTCCTGCTGCGTCCCGTCCTGGTCTTCTCACCTGTCCTCGGGCGCTTTGCCGTTTCCAGACCCCAGTCGTCGCCTGTAGTGCTGTGATGAACGTAGTTGTGTTTGCCGCCTTCACTGTGGACTTGCCAAGGCAGAGGGAAAAAACTCACGTCTCTATCTCTTCTTTTTTGAAAAAACAAAACCCCAAAGACTCCTGGGATTCTGCTCAGAGAACCAAAGATGTTTCCCCTCAGCTGAACTCGGCCACCATCATTGATATCCACCCTTCCTCCACCTACAGCATCCGTATGTATGCCAAGAACCGGATTGGCAAGAGCGAGCCCAGCAACGAACTCTCCATCACCGCGGACGAAGCAGGTAGGTCTGGCTTGGGAGCCCAGGGGCTGGGGCTCGGTGCTCGGGGTTAGTGCAGACTCGGGTCTCGGGTCTTTGCCCGTCCTGGGTGGGCTGCTCCTGTGAAAAGGCCAGTGGCACTGTCTCTCCCTCTCTGAAGGCACCGCTCTGCAAGAGGCCTTGGTTCAAGGTCTCTTACCCTAGACGGAAAGGGATGGCTTAGAAGCCCGTGGTCAGGCGAGGCGGGAAGGACCGTGCAGGCTATGCAGCCCTGTGTTTGAGGGGACTGATGGGGGCCATGGTCAGGAGAGGTGGAAAGGACCCTGCAGGCTTTGCAGCCCCGTGTTTGAGGGCACTAATGGGGCCTGGCAGAAGCACCACGGGCTGCCTCTTGTCTAGGCTCCGCTGAAGCCAGACGTGGGAATTCCGCTTAACTGAGCAAGGAGCAAGACTTTCTTATTTTATTTTTTATTTATAAAAAGGAAACATTGGCAAAACCATAGGATAAGAGGGGTACAACTCCACACAATTCCCACCACCAGAACTCCGTATCCCATCCCCCACCCCTGATAACTTTCCTATTCTTTATCCCTCTGGGAGTATGGACCCAGGGTCATTGTGGGATGCAGAAGGTGGAAGGTCTGGCTTCTGGAATTGCTTCCCCGCTGAATGTGGGTGTTGGCAGGTGGATCCACACTCCCAGCCTGTCTCTCTCTTTCCCTAGAGGGGTGGGGTTCTGGGGAAGCAGAGCTCCAGGACACATTGGTGGGGTCGTCTGTCCAGGGAAGTCTGGTCGGCATCCTGATGGCATCTGGAACCTGGTGGCTGAAAAGAGAGTTAACATACAAAGCCAAACAAATTGTTGACCAATCATGGACGTAAAGGCTGGAATAGTGCAGAGGAAGAGTTGGGGGTCCTCCATTCTGTAGACAGCTAGCAGGCCTATTTTAGTTAAATTCCAAAGGGCCTGTGGCTACACTAGTTTGTTGGGTGTTTTTTACCCCCTTTTTCTTTTTCCCCTGAGCCTGAAATCTGAGATGCTGGTGGATCCAAGTTATTGTCTGGGGAGATGATGTCATGGCTGGGAAAAGGACCGGAAAGCTGGATCAGGGAAGAGAGTAGCTCCCCAGGACCAGAATTCTTTCTGGGGAGCAGAAGGTGGGAGTTCTGGCTTCTGTAGTTTCCTCTGCTGGACATGGATGTTGGCAGGTGGATCCACACCCCCAGCCTGTTTCTGTCTTTACCTAGTGAGGCAGGGCTCTGGGGAGGGGAGGCTCCAGGACACATTGGCAAGGTCCTCTGCCTGGGAAAGGCAGGATAGAATCATAGTAGTGGGAGTTGGGCGGTAGCGCAGTGGGTTAAGTGCAGGTGGTGCAAAACGCAAAGATCCCGGTTCAAGTCTCCAGCTCCCCACCTGCAGGTGTCTTGTCTTTCTCTCCCCCTCCTCTCTCCATTTCTCTCTGTCCTACCCAACAACGATGACATCAATAGCAACAATAACTACAACAATAAAACAACAAGGGCAACAAAAGGGAATAAATAATAAAATATTTTAAAAAATGAAAACATCAAAAAAAAAAAAAAAGAATCACAGTAGTGTCCGCAACTTGGTGGCTGAAAGGTGGTAAGATGTAAAGCAGGACAAATTTCTTAATAAACAGGAACCCAAAGGTCTAGACAGAAGTAGTGAATGCCCACTGCTCCCCTGCCTTTCCATGGGAGAGGAGGGACCCCTGCCTGCCCTCAGGCTTCCCTGAGGACACAGCGGTGAGGAACCCAAACCTGCCTGCTCATGTCCTGCCCCGGTCGGTCAGAGCCGACCCCAGGCAGAGTTCTGTCCTGGGAAGAGGCTGTCTTTCTCTTTTTCTGTCTCTCTTCCGTGTGTGTGACAAATGGAGGTGACAGGATCACAGGAGGATACGGTGTGGTCATGCACCACTCTCAGCCCTGAAATCCCCACCCTCCCAGTGATGGCCGCCCCAGCTGGTCCAAAGCCTTAGAAGCAGACTATTTGCTTCTGGTTGGTTTTGTTTGTTTTGTCTTGTTTTGTTTCTGCAAGTTAGTGTGTTCCACTTCACTAAATTCCACATATGAGTGGAACTGTTGATGCAGAAATACTCCCCTCAGGCCTCTGCTCCAAAGGCCACCCTTCCATATCATATCCAGAGGGACACATGCTGTGTCCTGTGTTCACAGCTGCCTGATTCACAACAGCCAAAAAGTAGACACGGGCTGAAGAAGTTATGGGACACATACATCCCATGGAATACTACTCTGCAGTCAGAAAAGACGATATTGTGTCCTTCAGGGCAAAATGGATGGGACTGGGGCAATTACTCTTAGCAAAATAAGTAAAGGGGGGGGGGGAGTTGGGTGGTAGCGCAGCGGGTTAAGTGCAGGTGGCGTGAAACTCAAGGACCTGCAGAAGGATCCCGGTTCGAGCCCCCAGCTCCCTGGCTGCAAGGGAGTCGATTCACAGGAGGTGAAGCAGGTCTGCAGGTGTCTGTCTTTCTCTCCCCCTCTCTGTCTTCCCTTCCTCTCTCCATTTCTCTCTGTCCAATCCAACAATGACGACATTAGTAACAACGATACTAGCTACAACAATAAAACAACAAAAGGGAATAAATAAATACCTTTTTGAAAAGTAAAGAGATGAACATAGCTGGGTTTTTCTTCTGAGGTGCCTGTTTCCCCACCAGCAAGGTGAAAGTAAGCTTCTGCTCACCCCCAAATCGTCCTTCGCCTTCCAGCCACTCCCTTCCCAGTCCTTGCTTCTCCGTTGCCCGAATCTGTGGCAGTGAGAACACCCTCTCGCCCATTCTTGGGTACAAAGAGCAGTGGTATGACCCTCCATGTATCTGACAGTCCTGTCCGTGTCATCAGGCAGGTGTGCTTTCCTCTTGATCACTTTCAGCACTTCCTATTTCTTTATTTTTTGCATGTAACTTTTCCTGTACTGGGGGATTAATGGTTTACAGTCGACAGTAAAATGCAGTTGTCAGTGCATGGACATTTCTCAGTTTTCCACATAACACTCGAAGCCCCTCTGGGTCCTCCTCCCCCATCCTGCTCCAGGACCTGAGCCTTTAAGCACTTCTTGGGTGAACATTCTACAGTTTATCTGTTGTTTTCTATTTTATTAATTTCTTTATTGGGGAATACATATTTTACGTTTGACAGTAAATACAATAGTTTGTACATGCATCACATTTCCCAATTTTCCATATAATAGTACAACCCCACGAGGTCCTCTGTCATCGCAGTTCTCTTTTCTTTCTTTCTTCTTTTTTTTTTTTTGCCTCCAGGGCTATTGCTGGGCTCGGTGTCTGCACCACGAATCCACTGCTCCTGGAGGCCATTCTTTTCTTTTTGTTACCCTGGTTGTTTTTACCATTGTTGTGGTCATTATTATTGTTGTTATTGATGTTGTTGTTGTTGGATAGGACAGAGAGAAACGGAGAGAGGAGGAGAAGACAGAGAGGGGGAGAGAAAGACAGACACCTGCAGACCTGCTTCACCACCTGTGAAGTGACTCCCCTGCAGATGGGGAGCCGGAGGCTCGAACTGGGATCCTTCCGCCGGTCCTTGCGCTTTGTGCCACGTGCACTTGACCCATTGCCAGTGTGCTACCACCTGACCCTCCTGCATTTTTCATAATCATGTTTGTATGTCATTCTGAGCATCATGCCCAGAGCCTCATACATAAGTGATACCACTGGACCAAGCGTGCCCACGGCCCAATTCCTATCCTGTATTGAGAGGGGGAAAGAGAGAGAGAGAGGGAGAGAGAGAGAAGGAGAGAGAGAGAGAGAGAGAGAGAGAGAGAGAGAGAGGGAGAGGGAGAGGGAGGACAACAGAAGCACTGCCCCACCATCTATGGTGTTCTGCCCATCTTTGTCTTGGGCCTGGTCCTGGGTACCCATGTGGTGCCAGGGCCTGAACTTCCTGGATTCAAATCAGCATGAGCCTACAGCCAAGCCCCCTCCCAGGACACCATGTGATCATTCCCACCATGTGATCATTCCAAGAAGCAGGAAAACACTGCGAAATGGCTGCGTCCAGTCAGCACAGTCCTCAAGAAAACTGGCTTAAGGATGCCAGTTTTCCTGGAGAGCCGGCAGGCCCCACTGCCAGCTCTGGGGCACAGCAGCTCCCTCCAGTGGGAGGTACAATAGCTCATGCTCAGGGCTGTGAAGGTGACCTGCAGGTGACACTCCTTACCTGCCAAACACTGCCCTTTTCCTGCTCACCAGATTCATTGGATAAGGAGAGAGAGAGAGAGAGAGAGAGAGAGAGAGGGAATTCCAAGCTCTGAAAGTACTTTGCATTTCTCAGAAAGAAGTGAGAGGAAAATCTGTTTTTTCCTGTGCTCATGCAAAAACAGGTTGAATTTCAATATTCATGTCAACACCCCCACTGACTTCCTGGACTTCCATTCCGCTGGCTGGCTGTCCCTAGAGAACTGGCCGCCCCCAAGCTGTCCTCTCAGACTCAGCGCCCCAGCGCCTCCTTGCTCTCGGCCCCCCGTCTTTGTCTTTCTGGCTTTGCTGCAGGGCACACCCTGTGTGCCCTGGCTGAGGCTGCTTTCTGGGCTGCTGGTGTAGACAGATTTTCATTCCCCTGCTGCTCTGAGGCTGGCAGTTGTCATGACAACCCTCCCCAGTCAGGAGGCCAGGTGAGCAGTGGCTGCAGAGAAAGAGGCAGGGCTTCCTGCTTCCTTCCTTCAGGGATCAGGTCTTTTGGATTGGAGCTGGGAGCTGGGAGCTGGGAGCTGGGAGCTGGGAGCTGGGAGCTGGGAGCTGGGAGCTGGGTGCTGGGTGCTGGGTGCTGGCTGAGGAAGCCTCTGTCAGTACTGCCTCACTCAGACAAGTCAAGGAAAGGAAAGGCAAAGAAACAGGTCTGAGCAAAGCCAAGCTGTCACACAGAACCTGTCTCTGACCTGCTGAGAGCTTTGTCTGCCTGAGATCAAAAAGCCAGCTTGTTTGTTTTTTTAATCTTTATGGGGGGATTCATGGTTTACAGTCAACATAAATATGGTGGTTGGTCCATGTGTAACATTTCTCATTTTCTGCAAAACACTCTCACCGCCCCCCCCCAGGTCCTCCTCCACCATCAGCATAGGACCTGAAAGCCCGCCCCCCACCCCGCCCCCAGAGTCCTTTACTTTGGGACAATACAGCAAACCCAGTCCAAGTTGTTTTGTGTTTCCCCATCTGTTCTTATCTTTCAACTTCTGTCCGTGAGTGAGATCATCCCATACCCATCCTTCTGTTTCTGGCTGATGTCACTTCACAGGATTCCTTCAGGCTCCATCCAAGATGAAGTGAAGAAGGTGAAGTCACCATTTTTCACAGCTGAGTAGTATTCCGTTGTGTACACAGACCACAACTTTTTGGCTCATTCACCTGATGTTGGACACCTGGGTTGCCTCCAGGTTTGGGGTGTGCACCTGTGTGGATAGCAACACAGAGCCATGTGCCACCTGGGACTCACAGAGAAAGGGAGGGAGCCATGTTGACTGAGACGCCCTCATGAGCACTGCCTCCCAGGAGGCTGCAGGACCCCCTGGCAGGGCTGTGCCCGGGACACAGCCGTAGGGAACTGTCACCACAGTGAGGTGGCCGTCCCTGTTCTCACTGCACCCTTTGCCTAGAAAGTGAGTCATCTCTCAAGCAGTGAGAAAATTCAGAATGGAAGCTTCCGGAACTTGGCGCACAAGGACACCTCCCACTCCCCACAGATCAGCAGAGTCTCTGGGACACCTCTCTCTGTGTCTCTCCCGGTTTGCTCTTTGCGGCTCTGTCTCTCCTCGAACCCCCCTCCCCTACACCCCTACCCTTGTGTGGCTGCTCCCCTGTAGGGAAGACGCTCTGTCTCCTCTTCTGGACACTTTCTTAAAAATTCAGGCCAAGGATGCCTCCAGCCCCCCCCCCCAGCCCAGAGCAGGTCCTTCCCGGGTCTCCCTGGATGACACTTGATAAAAATTGTTTTTCCCAGAGCCCTGCTGAGCTCTGGCTGATGGTGGTGTTGGGGATTGAACCTGGGCCCTCAGAGCCTCAGGCATAAGAGTTTGCATTACCACTATGCTACCTCCCCAGCCCGAGTACTATTATTTTTAATATTTATCTTATTTTTTAAAGTATTTTTTTAATTTTTAAAAATATTTTATTTATTTATTCACTTTTGTTGCTTATAGTTATCATTGTTGTTGTTATTGATGTCGTCGTCGTTGTTGGGTAGGACAGAGAGACATGGAAAGAGGAGGGGAAGACAGAGAGGGGGAGAGAAAGACAGACACCTGCAGACCTGCTTCACCGCCTGGGAAGCGACTCCCCTGCAGGTGGGGAGCTGGGGGCTCGAACCAGGATCCTTTCGCCGGTCCCTGCGCTTAGCACCACCTGCACTTAACCCGCTGCACTACTGCCCGACTCCCATTTTATCTTATTTTAATGAGAGAGATGTATAGAGAAAGAAACAGGCAGAAACCAGAGTCCTGCTCAGCTTTGACTGATGGTGGTACTGGGGACTGAACCTGGGACCTTGGAGCCTCAGGCAGGAGGGTCTGTTTGTGTGGCCATTATGCTGTCTCCCCTCCACCCCCATGACACTTGCGCTTTCCCAGAAGTGCTGCAACAGGAGGACTGTACCACTTCCTCAGAGCCCTTGGTGGATGGGTGTCCTGATTCGCACTGTCAACACCCGCCAGGACAGCAGCCAGGGTCCTCTGTGGAGCTCATCTCCACCCGCCCCTGCCCCGCGAGGACCTGTCTCAGCACACGAGGGAATAGGAGGAGGAGGGGGAGTATTCATGGAACTGCCTGGCAGAACTGTCTTGAGATTAGATATGACAGTGATCAGTGTGTGTGTGTTTGGGGAGTGGTGACGAGGCAGTCTCATCGAGAACTCTGCCTGTTCTGTTGAGGAGGTGAGAGGGTGGGGACACAGAGCTTGGGTGGTGGCTGTGGCGTGGAGCCACACACCCTGCCACCTGACAATCTTGTCACCTACTAGTCATCCCAAATAAAACACTGAAAGAAAATAATCACATTTAAATTGGGATGGACCTCATCAAGAGATAAAGGCAAAGAAAGAAAGAGAGAAAGGAAGAAAGGAAGAAAGAAAGGAAATAGAAAAAAAAAGTAAGACTGCAGGAGGAGGCAGGAGGGGTACGCCCCTGCCCACCAGATCTCCAGCACCAAGGACAAGAAGCACTAAACCAGCGGCGGCAAGTCCAGAAGGAAGCGACTGCAGCCACCAACACCCCTGACTCCCCGCCTGCCCCCAGCCTTAGTTCTGCCTGCACATCTCAATCTGGAGTCAGATTCTGAAACCAAGAAGTGTCACGGCTGAGTGTGAGTTGCGCCTTCCTTCTGTGCAAGCCTGCGTGGCAGCCGTGCATGGCGGTGATCTCACAGGCTCTCTGCAGACGTGCAGGTGTGGCCTCAGATGCCGACGCAGTTCGGAGGATCTGTGAAGTCACTGACGTCCTGACGGTGGGCCTGCTTGTGCTCCGCACTGAGAATCCGGTCTGTTTTAGGCTGTAACTTTACAGAGACTTTCAGTGGGATGGGAAACTATTTGAAAAACATCAGCCTGAGGGGGCCGGGCGGTGGCGCACCGGGTTGACCACACATCACCACACACAAGGACATGGGTTCAAGCCCCAGCTTCCCACCTACAAGGTGGAAGTTTCATGAGTGGGGAAGTGGGTCTTTCTTTCTCCCTCTCTATTTCCATCTCCCCTCTCAAGTTCTGTCTTTTCAAATAAGAGAAGAAAGAACATGGCTGCCAGGAGTGGTGGATTCTCCACACAGGCGCCAAGTCCCTTTGACAACCCTGGTGGCAGCTGAAAAAAAATTACAGGGAAAAAAAAAACACTTATTGCTTGAAAACTACAAGGATAAGATTTTAAAAAATAGTTGCCTGGGAGTCGGGTGGTGGCGCAGCGGGTTAAGTGCACGTGGTGCAAAGCGCAAGGACCGGTGTAAGGACCCAGGTTCGAGCCCCTGGCTCCCCACCTGCAGGGGGGTCGCTTCACAGGCGGTGAAGCAGGTCTGCAGGTGTCTGTCTTTCGCTCCCCCTCTCTGCCTTCCCCTCCTCTCTCCATTTCTCTCTGTCCTGTCCAACAACGACGGCATCAATAACAACAATAACTAAAACAATAAAACAACAAGAGCAATAAAAGGGAATAAATATTTTTAAAAAGATTTTAAAAATAGATGCCTTAGGGGTCACGTGGCAGCGGCAAGGACGGGGGAGCTGTTGACGTGGCAGCTCAGGGAAGGGACCTTCCCGGCTGAGCCTCAGACGTCCCAGGTTCAGTCCTGGCAGCGCCGTGAACCATGGCCGAGCGGCGATCTGCTCAGGAAGGAGGAGGAGGGGCAGAGGGGTCAGAGGAGCGCCTGTCACAGAGGACCTGCTGTGCCATGTGCACAACCTCCGGCCTGAGCCCAGCCCCTCCCCCTCGGCCCTGCTCTGGAGGCAGCCTGGTGCTGTGGTGTCTCTTTCTGCCTCTGTGTCTCACATTCTGTCTGAAAAGGTCGGCCTGTCTCTCTCTTTCCCTAGTGGGGTAAGATTCTGGGGAAGCAGAGCAATGAAAAAAGCCAGACCTTCCACCTTCTGCATCCCACAATGCCCCTGGGTCCATGCTCCCAGAGGGATAGAGAATAGGAAAGCTGTCAGGGGAGGGGATGGGATATGGAGTTCTGGTGGTGGGAACTGTGTGGCGTTGTACCCCTCTTATCCTATGGTTTTTGCCAATGTTTCCTCTTTATAAATAAAAAAGAAAGAAAGAAAGAAAGAAAAGGTTGGCCTAGAGTGGTGAAGCCCTGGCAGTGATGAAATCCAGTTAAAATATCCTTGATGCTTTTTTTTAATTTTTATTTTATATTTATTTATTTTCTCCTTGTTGCTCTTGTTTTTATTGTTGTTGTAGTTATTATTATAGTTGTTATTATTTTGTTGTTATTTATGTCATCGTTGTTGGAAAAGACAGAGAGAAACGGAGAGAGGAAGGGAAGACAGAGAGGGGGAGAGAAAGACAGACACCTGCAGACCTGCTTCACCGCCTGTGAAGCGACTCCCCTGCAGGTGGGGAACCAGGGGCTCGAACTGGGATCTTTATGCTGGTCCTTGCGCTTTGCATGCTTGACCTGCTGCGCTGCCGCCTGACTCCGGCCTTGATGCTTTTTAACCGAACATTTTGTTCAGGGTGGGAGGTGGCTCAGTGAGTAAAGCTGTATATTATCATATATGAGGCCCCGGGATCAAGCCCCTGCAGCACCAGGTGCAAACAGCAGGGGTGGCAGCTCCGTGATCTTGTCTTGGGAATAAATTAATCTTTTTACCCCACCTGTAAGGCGTGGGGGTTGGGCGCTTCACTAGCAGGGAGGCCGGGCTGCAGGTATCTCTGTTTCTTTCCCTCTCTATTCCCTCTCTTGTCTCCATGAAATAAAATAGAAGAAAAAACAATGGCCATTGGGAGCGGTGGATTCATCGTGTCAGCACTAAGCCCCAGCGATAACCCTGGTGACAAAATCAATCAATCAATCTTTTTTTCTTAATGTGCAAAAGATTCTGACCAGGTGGATTCCCGCCCAAGTGTGGGAAGCAGACCTCCCCTGTGACCTTGGGCATTCCTTCCACCGCTGGGACGCCCCCTCCCCTCAGGCTCTCTACCCCTGGGAGCCCCTCTGGACCCTTCTAACCAGCCTGTGGCTTTTGTTCCCACAGCTCCTGACGGCCCCCCTCAGGAAGTGCACTTGGAGCCCATTTCTTCCCAGAGCATCAGGGTCACCTGGAAGGTAAACCTCCCAGCACCTGGCCCCCAGCCGCTGCTTCCCGAGGGGAAGGTTTCTCTCCCTGTGACGGCTCCTTCACCAAACTCGCTCCCCCAAACAGAGCACCCCGTGCTCCGGCACATTCTGTGTGCTTGTCCAGCAAGTTCCGTCTGCTGGTGTGGAGTTGTTCTTGTGTCTGGTTTTGGAACCTTGGAGCCCAGAGTGAGCCCAAGGTATTGCTCACTTCTCTGTGTGGCTGGGACAAAGAGGAAGGCCCGGGTCCCTCTAGAGGCTCCTTCCCAGGCAGGAAATCAAGGTTCAGTGGATGAGGCTGTGAGGTCCTGACTGGTGACCCTGTCTGGGACCCCTGAGCATGGCCTGCAGATGTGACTGACCACCAGACAGCCTGGCGCTGGTGCCAGAGGCTGGGGGGGCAGCCGGCTGGGCCCCCGCAGAGGACCGCAGCTCCCATGGGCGCCATCTGTTCTGGACAGCCCCTCAGCGGGAGCCTGGCCATGTCAGCTTCTGTTCTGGCCCCAGCTAGTGCCCCGGCAGACCTCGGGCATCACTGTGAGGGGTCTTGAGGCTGGTGATGGGGCGTCCTCCAGGCTGTCGCCCTTGGTGTGGGGTCAGGCCCAGGTCCACTTCAGAGTGTCAGTGTAGGGGCAGCCCCCCTGCAGCCCTCCTGCACTGCCTCCCTTGGTGGGGGGCTGCTTCCCTCACCACTGTCCTCAATGGAAAGCCTGTCCCCCCCCCCAGCTCAGAGATGAGGCCCACAGCTTCAGGGAGGCCCCATGGCACCTGCCTTTTGTAGCCAGTGAAAACTGAAGTCCAGGGCTGGAAGAGAAGTCAACCGGGAGACCTTACCATGCCCACGACCCGGGTTCAAGCCCCGGAGCCAGATGTGAGCGTCGGCACACGGGGGAAGCCCTGCCACTGTGATGCTTTGTTCTGTCTCTTCTTGGTTACATCTGCAATGGAAAGACGTTGGAAATTAGCTTTAAAAAGGGGTTGTGTTGGGGGCTATGGCGGCGCATAAAAGGATTCACGACGGGGAGCTGGGACTGGTTAAAACAATACGCGGTTTATTAGGGTGACACAGGTAAGAGGCAGAATTAGCATCGTCATCAAGGGTTAAGAGTACGCGGGGTCCGTAAAGTCTGAGTATCGTCATCAAAAGTCTAGTCCCATAGGATAGACAAGCCTCAGCTCTGGGAAAGCCTCTGCTCACGGCTGTAGAGGGTCTGAACGTTTACCGGCCACAGAGCCACACGTGTTCAGTTCCGAGGAGGAGAAGCAGCCATGGCGGATGGAGGCCTGGAGCACCTCCGCCCAGATGCTTCTGACCAGGAGAAGCAGCCGTGGCCAGAGAGAGTCACGTGCTCACAGTCCCTGCTTTATACTCCCCCTTCTCTGAAGAGCCTCCTCAGAGCGACAACATTTGTATGCAAACTCCTGCTGGGATCACCACAGAAAGAGAGACAAGAGATGCCCCAGAACACTGAGATGGAGCTTGTTTGAGGCCCAGACACCACTGAGCAGCCAAACAAACAAGAACGAGGCCCAGACTGGGCAGCTCACTATCGTACACACCTTGCCCTGTGTGGGACACCACAGAGGCCTAAGGAAGGGGGCTCCGAGGGTGGTGCACAGTGCACTGACCCTCCCCCCCCCACACACACACACACTTCTCTCTCTTAGAACAGAACTAGGAGACCACTCAGCTATAGCAACCCTATGAGAGGGCCTGGCTTCAACTCCCAAAACTGCATTTAAAAACAGAATCCAGAATCCCTCGCACCTGTGTCAGTTTTGCTCCTCCTGCCCAGCTTCTAGAATAAAGGCTCCTCCCTGCTGGGCTGGTGCCCCTGAGCCAGGCTGAAGGGCTGTGGCTCTCAGGGCTACACAGACAGGGTGACTGAGCAGTGCGGACAGGGGCTCCCCTGGACACCACACACTGAACAGCGAAAGGCTCCTGGCACACCCTCACCGGGCGTGTGCCCCCACCCCCACCTCTGAGGCTCTGAGGTCTCACCCGCCAGCCCTTCCCACCCCCTGACGCTTGGTCACTGAGCAGGACGGGTAAGACATGTCCCCCGGCAGGAGAGAACTCTGAGCTCAGAAGGGAGCCCTGGGGCTTCTGGGGGCATCATGCCCTTGTACCCTTTCTCCTCGGGCAGAGCAACAGCCCTGCAAGTCAGTATATGGCACTGGGATCCTGAAGGGTGACTTGAGAGGGACCCTTTCTGCCGTGGCGTTGGCACTCACATGGCCCAGCCTCTTCCTGGGCCAGGCCTGCTCACAGAATGTGGGCCTTGTGGGCTGTGGGCATAAAGAGGTGTGTGTGTGTGTGTGTGTGTGTGTGTGTGTGTGTGTGTGTCTGTGTGCGTGTGAAATTCAACAGCCCCAGTGAGAGGGGACTATCTTCTTCTCATCCAGCGTACACAGCTTGACTTTTTAAAATTTATTTAGGATAGAGACAAGGAGAAATTGAGAGGGGAGGGGAGACAGAGAGGGAGAGAGACAGAGACACACCTGCAGCCGTGCTTCACTCGTCATGAAGCTTCCTCACTTCCCCCCTGCAGGTGGGGACCAGGGGCTTGAACTCTTTTTTTTTTTTTTTTTTGCCTCCAGGGTTGTCACTGGGACTCAGTGCCGGCACTATAAATCCACTGCTCCCAGCGGCCATTTTTTCCATTTTATTGGGTAGGACAGAGAGAAATTGAGAGAGGGGGAGATAGGAAGAAAGACACCTGCAGACTTGCTTCTCTGCCTGTGAAGTGCCTCCCTTCAGGTGGGGAGTGGGGCTTGAACCTCAGAGTATTTAAGCACCCTTTTGGGGTCTCCCTCTTCAGTATGTTTTGAGTAAAACAAAAGTTCTAGCCAGTGTTTTAAATGAGAATGTGAAAGACAATGTAACTGGTCCAGAAATAGGTCCAAGAACAGACAGAGCCCAGAAAGGTTCTCTCGGGAGCTCTGGCTGGCCCCACCCTCCGCCTCTGAAGCCCCCAAGCCAGCCCACTTGGCTACCTGTCTCTGCTGGGCTTCTCTGAGGCCAGAAAGAATCCTCGTTGGAAGTTAGGAATTATCACAACACTGAATCTGATTAAGTGCCTGAAAATTGAAAAACTCAAGGAGACTCCATTGATTTTTTTTTTTCAGAACAGTTTGATTTGAGTCTAGCCCTTTAGTGTACAATACTACAGAACTGACAGCTTTATTTTTTTCCACTAGGTCTGCACACAGACACCACTTCCTGCAGGCTATTCTTCTTTTAATTTCAGAGAGAGGAGGGAGAGACAACACAGCACTGCCCCGCTGTTCCTAGAGCTTCCGCTGTGATCCTGAGGACTCAACCCAGGTCCTTGCACACAGTAACATGAGCTCTGAGTCAGACACTTGAGGCCTTGTCTGTTCACACTCAGAGCCCACTGCACCGCCCGCCCCCCATCTGAAAAAATTCAGGGCAGTTTGAGTGCCTGCTCCTGAGTGGAGACCTAGAGCAGTCTGAATATCTAACTGCTGCAGATCTCTAAACACCGGTGCAGAACATGCAGCTAGAGGCAGATTGTTGTTTTTTTTACCAGAACGCTGCTCAGTTCTGGCTCATGGTGGTGCTGGGGATTGAACTTTGGACCTCAGAGCCTCAGGCTTGAAAGCTTTTTATATAACCTTTATGCTGTCTCTCCAGCTCAGATTTTTTTTTTTAGTATTTATTTTCCCTCTGTTGCCCTTTTTTATTGTTGTTATAGTTAATATTGTTGTATTGCTGTCGTCGTTGTTGGATAGAACAGAGAGAAATGGAGAGAGGAGGGGAAGACAGAGAGGGGGAGAGAAAGATAGACACCTGCAGACCTGCTTCGCTGCCTGTGAAGTGACTCCCCTGCAGGTGGGGAGCCGGGGGCTCGAACTGGGATCTTTATGCCAGTCCTTGCACTTGGCACCAGAAGTGCTTAGCCCGCTGTGCTACAGCCCGTCTCCCCAGAATTTTTTTTAATCTACTGATGTAGAGGCTTTCTTTTGAATGAGAGAGAAATCTTTGGAGCCAGAGACTGTCTTGTGAAGATGAACTCCTCAGTTAGCTAAATACTGCAGCTCAGAAAACAGTCATCACTCTGGCAGCTGGGGTTCAAAGCCCTGAAAGCGATCTCGCCGCTTTCTCCTCTCTCGTGCCCTCTGACCTAGACTCCACTCACAGTAAGAATGGCAACCCCACAGAAGACGAGTGTCCAGCATGTAGTAATGTCCTTGAATCCCAATCAGCTGAAGAACACTATCCGGGAGAATCACCGACAGCCGCTGATGATCCCAGCTAACTGAAGGAGAATCATCACGACCTATTGCAGATTTTAGAGATGAGCATTTACAGTGCAGAGGGAAATGACTTAACCTGCCACCCTGCCGCTGAGAAGCCAAGCTGCCTTCTGCCCGTGTCTTCAGAGCCAGGGATGCTGCTGCCCCTCTGGGATCACGTGCCAAAAGCTCTGTCCTTCCCAGGAGATGACAGCCACGTGGAAAAAGGGGTGTCTTCCAACACTGAGGTTTCTGGTGGGGATTCCAGAGAGAGTGCGTCTATCCTGTCAGTCTCTCTACCGAGAGGTTGAGCAAGGAGGGACAGGAATAACCACAAAGGTTGGCCCCATCTTATCAGACGCCCTGCCTCACAAAGCACCCTGCATTCCTGATATTATGGCCATTAGATAAAAAGAAAGGGGGAGATGTCGGGAAATTGTGAGGAGCCTCACAAAGCACCCTGCATTTTTCTGCCTCCAGGAGCCTGGCATTCCTTAAAACATTAAGCCAGCTCCCCCTGCTTCACCCTGCATTCCTGATACTATGGCCTATCTACATAATCATTGTTTTACCTGAAAGATCCCCAGCCATTCCATTCCTTTGATTTATCTTCTTTCTACCCTCAAGATCCTCCCTGCCTGCAGGGTATTATTAATCCTACCAGTTATAACCCTCTCAACAGTTGCTAAGGAAGTTTCTACTTTCCCAGCCCTTTTTGCCTTTCTCCAACCCTTTCCTAGGGATTTCTGTTTCCAACTTGCCACTTCTGAGTCTGCCCTCTAAAAAGCCTGGGCTCTCTGATCAGTAAGTATATTGCATTGCCTCACGCCACGTATTTGCTTCCTGAGTCATCTCCCTCATGTCGCTGAGTGAGCAGCAGCCCAGGCTGGCTCCAGTCGAGTTCTCTCCAACCCAGAGAATACACATCTGGGAAGAGGCACCCCCATACTAGCCTGGCAAGTGCCACCAGCTCTGCCCCCAGTTCTCCCGTGCATAGTGGGCCTGGGACTTTGTGAGGGAATGGTTCTGAACCGTGAAGCGCCTTGTCCACCGTCTGAGTCCCTGGCTGCCTGAGCTTCTGAGGAGACCGCACGCTGATGGTCAGTGTCTAGACTGCAGGTCCTGCCTGGACACAGATGCCCAGCCCTTCACATCACACTTGTCACCCAACAGGAAAGTTCCCTGTGGTCCATCCTCAAGTCTGCAGCTGACCTTTGGAGTAAGCTGAGCTGTGAGCAAATAGCTGCCCCTTTTCCTGCCTATGTTGGAACTCTGTTTATTTGTGTAACTCCCACATGGAAACACAGAGGAGAGAGAGGTTCCAGACACCCACTGCTAGGTGTTCCAAGCTAATCACTTGGCCCCAGCTTTATTAAAAATTCTAGAGAAAAAAAATGAAAAGTTAAAAATGAGTTCAAACAAATGACCCCATCCAAAAGTGGGGAGAGGACATGGACAGAATATTCACCAAAGAAGAGACTCAGAAGGCCAACAAACATGAAAAAAAAAAGTGTTCCAAATCATTGATGGTCAGAGAAATGCAAATAAAGACAACCATGAGAGACCACTTCACTCCTGTGAGCATGTCAAACAACAGAAAAGGCAGCAGCAACAAATGCTGGAGAGGTGGTGGGGACAAAGGACCCTCCTGCACTGCTGGTTGGAATGTCACTGGGTCCAGCCCCGTGGAGAACAGTCTGGAGAACTTTCAGAAGGCTAGAAGTGGACCTGCCCTGTGACCCTGCAATTCCTCTCCTGGAGATAGATCCTAAGGAACCCAACACACCCATCCAGAAAGATCTGTGTGCTCCTGTGTTCACAGCAGCACAGTCTGTAGTAACCAGGATCTCAAAGGGCCACTGAGTGGCGTCTGCTTAACATGGTCAGGGTGCGAATTCAGGCCAGGTTTGCCTTGTGCATCTTGTCTCCACAAACACCCCCACTCAACACAGTAGCCCCAGACCACATGCTACCTGACTATTCAGGTTTCTTTGGGGTGTGTGTGTGTGTGTGTGTGTGTGTGTGTGTGTGTGTCCCAGGGGCCTTATGAATGCTTTCACTATTCCCAGACTGACTTTTTATTTAGAGAGAAAGAGAGCTCCCACCTCCTCTTAGGTCCTTAGGGTGAAGAGAAGCTGGCAAGGAAGCCATGCTCGAGAGTCCTTGGTCCTCTGAGACTGTCAGCAGAAGCCTTCTGTCACTAGTCACCGAGTTCTCAGACTAGAAGGGATTGCTCCTCTGCCCCAGGCCGGCCTCCTGGCACGTGGCTGTCCTGCTTCCCCACGGCAGGCAGGCTCCCTTTTCCTGTCCAGACATGTAGGACAGTGGCTTTGGAGTCATGAGAGCAGACGCCCCCCTCATACTAAGATCTGTGGTGTAGGAAGTGTATTGGGAAGGGAGAGGGCAGTGATTCACCTGGTTGAGCACGTTTCAGTGCACAAGGACCAGGGTTCGGGCCCCTGCTCCCCACCTGCAAGGGGGAAGCTTCAGGAGTGGTGAAGCTGGGTTGCAGGTGTCTCTCTGTCACTCTCCCTTTTATCTCCCCCGCTCCTCTCCATTTCTCTCTGTCCTAGTAAATAAAGAAGAAGAAAATGGAAGAATGGTTGCCGGGAGTGGCAGGTTCATAGTGCAGACACTGAGCCCCACCCAGTGGTGATAACGCTAGTGGTGAGAAAGAGGGAGGGAGGGAGAGAGAGAGGGAGAGGGAGGGGGAGATGGAGAGGGAGAGAGAGAGGGAGATGGAGAGGGAGATGGAGAGGGAGATGGAGAGGGAGAGAGAGAGAGATGGAGAGGGAGATGGAGAGGGAGAGAGAGAGGGAGATAGAGAGGGAGAGGGAGATGGAGAGGGAGAGGGAGAGAGAGAGGGAGAGGGAGAGAGAGAGGGAGATGGAGAGGGAGATAGAGAGGGAGAGGGAGATGGAGAGGGAGAGAGAGAGGGAGAGGGAGAGAGAGAGGGAGATGGAGAGGGAGAGAGAGAGGGAGATGGAGAGAGAGAGGGAGATGGAGAGGGAGATGGAGAGGGAGAAAGAGAGGGAGAGGGAGAGAGAGAGAGGGAGATGGAGAGGGAGAGAGAGAGGGAGATGGAGAGGGAGAGGGAGATGGAGAGGGAGAGGGAGAGGGAGAGGGAGAGGGAGAGGGAGAGGGAGAGAGAGAGGGAGATGGAGAGGGAGAGGGAGATGGAGAGGGAGAGAGAGAGGGAGATGGAGAGGGAGAGAGAGAGGGAGATGGAGAGGGAGAGAGAGTTGACTCAGCACTGCTCTGAGGAGAGAGACAGGGCTGGAATTGTGCTTTGAGACAATGATGTGAGAACCCCCTCTGGCCTCTACCTCAAAATTCATCGTTCATTTCCCAGGAAGCATCTCTCTCCATCCTGGGCAGGGCCAGGGCCCCCACAGCAGTGGCCCCACAGCTCCCCACAGCCAGGCCCTCCTGGGAGGCCAGGTCCCTTTTTTTCCTTTTTTCTTTTTAAATTTTATTTATTTATTCTTGAGAAATGATAGGAGAGAAAGAACCAGGCATCACTCTGGTACATGTGCTGCTGGGGATTGAACTCTGGACCTCATGCTTGAGAGTCCAGTGCCTTCTCCAGTGCGCCACCTCCCGGACCATGTCAGGTCCCTTTCTACAGTGGTCCTGGCAGGATAGGAGGGTCTCGCCCTCCCACTTGTGCACAGAGAGCAGGAAAGTTGGACACTGGCCAGCTGAGCCCCCCGGGGACCCTTTCACCCCAGGACGTCCTGTGACCCAGCAGAGGTCCTCCAAGGGGACATTCTCTGGAGGCCTGGCAACACAGACCTCCATCCCTCAGACACAGGCCTGGGCCTACTGCCTGGCTTCCTCTGCAGTCGCCATGGAAACCTCCCTGGAGGGTCCCCAGGAAGTGCCCCAGCCCTGCACCCTGTCTTCACTCACCTGCTCACTGCAGCCCTGCACCCTGTCCCTCCTGCCATGATGATACCTGGGCTCCCGTCCCTCTGGGGTGCTACCCCCTGGAGAGAAGCATCTTCCTCTTCCCCCTCCCACGGGATCCCTCCTGCAGACCTCAGCTCTGCCAGCACCAGGCTCTCCTTTGCTTTGAACCTGCTTTGCGTATTTCATGGGCCACAGAGCTAGTCACACATGAGAAAGGGGCCAGGCAGTGGTTAGGACCACCTGCTACCTTGCACCAGGACCCAGCTTGTAGTCCCTGGTCCTCACCTTTTGGGGGGGAGCTTCCACAGGGGAGCAGGGGTCTCTCTGTTTCTGTTCTCTCTACCCACCTCTCTCCTCTCAATTTCTCTCTATGTCTATCAAATAAAAGGAAAGAGAATGGCTACTAGGAGCGGGAGACCCATGGTGCAGGCACTGAGCCCTGGCCGTAGCCCTGGTGGCAGTAACATAGATGTTTTTAAAAACAGAGAGGAACAGGAGCCCGGTTTGGAGCAGGTGATGCTGGGGGTCTCCAGGGTGCAAGTTCTGTGCTGCACAATGCCAGGCCCGGGGTTGGGGGGTTGGGGGTCAGTGCCCTGCTCCTGGCTGTTGATTCCCCCCTGCTGCCCTAAGCTGAGCGCCCCACTGGCGGCCCTGTGTGTCCGAGGGTGGAGCAGGGGCTGGAGGAAGCAGGAAAGGATGAAAAGGTCGGCCAGCCCCTGGAGCCGCAGGGAATGAGGAAGCTGGAGGCGCAGGTGGGCAGGGAATGTCAGAGTTAAGCTTTCCCTCCCTTTTCCCATGAGGGGCTCTGCACAGCGTGGCAGCAGTGTGGAGATGCTCCCATGCAGACTCACACAGAGAGGTGAGCCTGCTTTGAGTGAAGCCCACCAGCCTGCCGCGAGGGCCAGGGCCAGGGGTGGGAGGGCATGCTCCTGGCAGGAAGGCTGACGGCTCCCTCAGCCACACCAGGTCTTGGCAGGCGCCCACACCCACCCCGTCACCCTGTCTTTGCATCTCTGGGGAGAGCAGTGAGTCTGCCGGCTGAATGTCATAAGCTGATGGGGACAGACACCTGGAATGCAGACATTTGTGGAACACACACACACACACACACACACACACACAGACTGACACAGGGTTCCTGTTGTCATGGAGATGGGGAGAGATGGAGAGAGGGGGAGGGAAAGAGCTTCTTAAAGGATGTGGGCTGGGAGGCTGGAGAAAGGGCACCTGGTGGGGGGAGAGAAGGCAGCCAGGGGGGGGGCAGGCTACAGGGAGCTGAGACTCCAGCGCTGGAAGGGGGGAGGGAGCCATGTCAGACAGGGAGATGAGACAGACGGGAAGGCATCAAGGTCCAAAGATGAAGGAAAGAAAGAGTGAGACCCAACACGAAGATGCAGTTAGGGGGACCCGGCCATGGCACAGCTGATTATGCGCACATAGGACTATGCACAAGGACCTGGGTTCGAGCCCCCGGCTCCCCATCTTCAGGGGAGACACTTCACAGGCAGCAAAAAAGCAGGTCTGCAGGTGTCCATCTTTCTCTCTCCCTCTCCCTCTCTCAATTTTTCTCTGTTCTATTCAATAAAATGGGGAAATGGCCCCAGGAGCAGTGGATTTGTAGTGCCTGCACCAAGCCCCAGTGAGAACCCTGGAGGCAAGAAAAGAGAAAGAAAGAGAGGGAGAGAAGCATCTCGCCCTCCCATGGGAGTGCCCTGGCGAGGGGAGAGCAGGGCCTTGGCAGCAGAGAGGCGCCAGCAGCCAGACACCACCTTGCCATGTGCTCAGCCCACAGTCAAACCCCAGCACCCTGTGAGAGGCGCCTCAGCACCCGGGGGAGCTCTGGGGTCTCCTCCTTGGCACGTGTCCGTCCGTCTCTCTGGGAATGAACGGGCAGCTGCAAGTCCTGGAATCTTGCGAGACCCAGGCTCAGAGGAACTCGGCAGCATCCTCCTGCATGGAGGGAATGCTTTTCAGTCAGGAACTCTGCAGAGGTGTGTGTGTGTGTGTGTGTGTGTGTGTGTGTGTGTGTGTGTGTGTGTCTGAGTGTGTCTGAGTGTGTGTGTGTCTGAGTGTGTCTGAGTGTGTGTGTGTGTGTGTGAGAGAGTGTGTGTGTCTGAGTGTGTGTGAGTGTGTCTGTGTGTGAGTGTGTCTGTGTGAGTGTGTGTGTGAGTGTGTGGTCTGAGTGTGTGTGTGTCTGTGTGTGTGAGTGTATGAGTGTGAGTGTGTGTGTCTCTGTGTGTGTGTATGACTGTGTCTGAATGACTCTGTGTGTGTGTGTGAGAGAGAGAGAGTGTGTGTCTGAGTGTGTGTGAGTGTGTCTGTGTGTGAGTGTGTGTGTCTGAGTGTGTGGTCTGAGTGTCTATGTGTGTCTGTGTGTGTGAGTGTATCTGAGTGTGTGTGAGAGTGTGTGTCTGAGTGTGTGTGAGTGTGTGTGTGAGTGTGTCTGTGTGTGTGTGAGTGTGTGGTCTGAGTGTCTGTGTGTGTGTGTCTGAGTGTGAGTGTGTGTGTCTGTGTCTGTGTGACTGTGTCTGAATGACTGTGTGTGTGTGTCTGAGTGTGTGTAAGAGTGTGTGTCTGAGTGTGTGTGAGTGTGTCTGTGTGTGAGTGTGTGTGTCTCTGTGTGTGTGTGTGAGTGTGTGGTCTGAGTGTATGTGTGTGTCTGTGTGTGTGAGTGTGTCTGAGTGTGAGTGTGTGTCTCTGTGTGTGTGTGACTGTGTCTGAATGACTCTGAGTGTCCGTGTGTGTGTGTGTCTGTGAGTGTGTCTTTGTGAGTGTATGAGTGTCTCTGTGTGTGAGTGTGTCTGTGTGTGAGTGTGTGTCTCTGTGTGTGTGTGAATGTGTCTGAGTGTGAGTGTGTCTGTGAGTGTGTCTAAGTGTGAGTGTGTGTGGTCTGAGTGTCTGTGTGCGTGTATGTCTGAGTGTGAGTGTGTGTGTGTGAGTGTGTCTGAGTGTCTGAGTGTGTGTGTGTGTGTGTGTGTGTGTAAGAATGTGTGTTGTCTGAGTGTCTGTGAGTGTGTGTGGGAGTGTGTGTGTGAGAGAGTATGAGTTAATGTGTGAGTGTGTGTTTATGTGTGAGTATGTGTGAGAGTGTGTGTGTGAGTGAGAGATCAATACAATATCAAGTGATGGACTCAACACCTTGAGCCTTCACAATACCACTGACCCACCAGATCACCTAACTTTTTGTTCAGCATGTCTTTAGACATGAGAGAGAGGGGAGGTGGGGGAGAGAGACCAGAACCAAAGCACCTCTCCACTGGGCCACTGAGTTCTCAGAGACGGTGCTGCTAAGATTTGTAAGAAGCGGGGGAGAGGGAGAGAGATTTAAAGTGATTATTTGGAAAGTGTATCTTTTATTATATCCATGGGCTCCCTGGATGCTGTTCAGGGTGCTGAGAGAGGAGACACCCCAGCCCTGCTCACCCTCCATGGGCTCCCTGGGTGCTGTGCAGGGTGCTGAGAGAGGAGAGACCCCCCAGCCCTGCCCACCCTGCATGGGCTCCCTGGGTGCTGTGCAGGGTGCTGAGAGAGGAGACACCCACAGCCCTGCCCACCCTCCATGGGCTCCCAGGGTGCTGTGCCTGGTGCTGAGAGAGGAGAGACCCCACAGCCCTGCCCACCCTCCATGGGCTCCCTGGGTGCTGTGCCTGGTGCTGTGAGAGGAGAGACCCCACAGCCCTGCCACCCTCCATGGGCTCCCTGGGTGCTGTGCCTGGTGCTGAGAGAGGAGAGACCCCACAGCCCTGCCCACCCTCCATGGGCTCCCTGGGTGCTGTGCAGGGTGCTGAGAGAGGAGAGACCCCACAGCCCTGCCCACCCTCCATGGGCTCCCTGGGTGCTGTGCCTGGTGCTGAGAGAGGAGACACCACACAGCCCTGCCCACCCTCCATGGGCTCCCTGGGTGCTGTGCCTGGTGCTGAGAGAGGAGAGACCCCACAGCCCTGCCCACCCTCCATGGGGCTCCCTGGGTGCTGTGCAGGGTGCTGAGAGAGGAGAGACCCCCCAGCCCTGCCCACCCTGCATGGGCTCCCTGGGTGCTGTGCAGGGTGCTGAGAGAGGAGACACCCACAGCCCTGCCCACCCTCCATGGGCTCCCAGGGTGCTGTGCCTGGTGCTGAGAGAGGAGAGACCCCACAGCCCTGCCCACCCTCCATGGGCTCCCTGGGTGCTGTGCCTGGTGCTGTGAGAGGAGAGACCCCACAGCCCTGCCACCCTCCATGGGCTCCCTGGGTGCTGTGCCTGGTGCTGAGAGAGGAGAGACCCCACAGCCCTGCCCACCCTCCATGGGATCCCTGGGTGCTGTCCATGGTGCTGAGAGAGGAGAGACACCACAGCCCTGCCCACCCTCCATGGGCCCCCTGGGTGCTGTGCAGGGTGCTGAGAGAGGAGAGACCCCCCCAGCCCTGCCCACCCTCCATGGGCTCCCTGGGTGCTGTGCAGGGTGCTGAGAGAGGAGAGACCCCACAGCCCTGCCCACCCTCCATGGGCTCCCTGGGTGCTGTGCCTGGTGCTGAGAGAGGAGAGACCCCCCTCTGCCCACCCTCCATGGGCTCCCTGGGTGCTGTGCAGGGTGCTGAGAGAGGAGAGACCCCACAGCCCTGCCCACCCTCCATGGGCTCCCTGGGTGCTGTGCAGGGTGCTGAGAGAGGAGAGACCCCACAGCCCTGCCCACCCTCCATGGGCTCCCTGGGTGCTGTGCCTGGTGCTGAGAGAGGAGAGACCCCACAACCCTGCCCTCCCTCCATGGGCTCCCTGGGTGCTGTGCCTGGTACTGAGAGAGGAGAGACCCCACAACCCTGCCCACCCTCCCTGGGGCTCCCTGGGTGCTGTGTCTGGTGCTGAGAGAGGAGACACCCCACAGCCCTGCCCACCCTCCATGGGCTCCCTGGGTGCTGTGCAGGGTGCTGAGAGAGGAGAGACCCCACAGCCCTGCCCACCCTCCATGGGCTCCCTGGGTGCTGTGCCTGGTGCTGAGAGAGGAGAGACCCCACAACCCTGCCCTCCCTCCATGGGCTCCCTGGGTGCTGTGCCTGGTACTGAGAGAGGAGAGACCCCACAACCCTGCCCACCCTCCCTGGGGCTCCCTGGGTGCTGTGTCTGGTGCTCCCGTGTATTGCCAGGGGTCAGGCATTTGCTTTGATTCTGAGCCACCCCCTGCCCCCGCCCTTAGTGACTGACAGGGAGGATTCTGTTCTAGCTGAGGTTTTCTGTGAATCTCCGCATCTGTCTTCGATGCTCCCTCCTGAGTAACTCTGCATAGTCAGGAGGCTTTTGTGTTTTCGTGGGGGCATCTCTGAGCAGACTGCCAGCATCCTGCTATAAAGAGAGAAGGAAACAGTGGATGACATTCCCCAAACCAATGGACTCCCCTGACGCTGTTTTCTTCCACCATGGGGCCTGGGAGAGGCAGCTGGTACCCTCCACATCCTGCGGGCGCCGGGCTGGGCCTTCCCGCAGACAGGCTGTTCATTCTCCACACACCTCTGCTCTCAGACACCCCCTGAAGCCCTCAGCCTGCTGCCTCTCTGCCCTGGGCTGTAAGCACCCTACCTGCAGAGGAGGACTCTGCCCTGGGCTGTAAGCACCCTGCCTGCAGGAGGACTCTGCTCTGGGCTGTAAGCATCCTGCAGGCAGAGGACTCTGCCTTGAGCTGTAAGCACCCTGCCTGCAGAGGAGGACTCTGTCCTGGGCTGTAAGCACCCTGCCTGCAGGAGGACTCTGCTCTGGGCTGTAAGCACCCTGCCTGCAGAGGAGGACTCTGCTCTGGGCTGTAAGCATCCTGCAGGCAGAGGACTCTGCCTTGGGCTGTAAGCACCCTGCCTGCAGGAGGACTCTGCTCTGGGCTGTAAGCACCCTGCCTGCAGAGGAGGACTCTGTCCTGGGCTGTAAGCACCCTGCCTGCAGAGGAGGACTCTGCCTTGGGCTGTAAGCACCCTGCCTGCAGGAGGACTCTGCTCTGGGCTGTAAGCACCCTGCCTGCAGAGGACTCTGCCAAGCATGTAGTCTAGCGGCTACACAGAATGACCTTCATGCCTGAGGCTGCAAAGGTTCCAGATTCAAACCTCAGTCCCACCAGAAGCCAAAAGGTAGCATTTCTCTAGTCAAAACTTAAAAATTAAAAAACAAAAACAAAATCTGGTTGGGCAATGGTGCACTGGGTCCCTTCCCAGGCGGTGAAGCAGGTCTGCAGGTGTCTCTCTCTCTCCTCCTCTCTGTCCCCCTCGTCTCTCAATCTCTCTCTGTCCTATCCAATAATGGGGGGAAAGGGTGTCGGGCGGTGGCGCAGCAGGTTAGGTGCACGTGGCACAAAGCGCAGGGACCGGCGTAAGGATCCCAGTTCGAGCCCCCGGCTCCCCACCTGCAGGGGAGTCGCTTCCCAGGCGGTGAAGCAGGTCTGCAGGTGTCTGTCTTTCTCTCCCCCTCTCTGTCTGCCCCTCCTCTCTCCATTTCTCTCTGTCCTAGCCAACAACGATGACATCAGTAACCACAACAATAATAACTACAACAACAATAAAACAACAAGGGCAACAAAAGTGAAAATAAATAATTTTTAAAAAAGAAAGATGAAGAAAATTGGGGTGAGATGTCCACCAAGAAGTGGATTCATAGTGCCGGCACCGAGCTCCATTGACGACTCTGGAGGCAAAAATGACAAACCATGGTTGGGCCAGGTGGTGGTCCACCTGTCTAGTGCTCACCTTACTGGGCACAAGGAGGCTGGTCTGAGCCCCGGCTCCCCTCTTGTAGGCAGGAACCTCACCAGCGGGGAGTAGGGATGCAGGTGTTTCTCTCGCTCCTTCTCCATCTCTCTCTCTCTCTGTCCCCCCCCCCCAAACTCCTCTCTCAATTTCTCTCTTTTTGAATAAAATAGAAAAAAAGATGGCCACAGGAAGTGACGGATTGGTGGTGCCGGCACTGACCCCCAGCGAGATCCCTGGTGGCAATCAGAAAATCATAATAAATCCCGATCCAACAATGACTGACGGCAACAACAACCATAATAACTACAACAATAAAAGAAAAAACAAACAAACAAGGGCAACAAAAGGGAATAAATATTAACAAGATAATAATAAATTAAAATAGAAAAGGGTGGGTGAACCAGGCCGGAATCTGCACGCATGCCAGGCCTTGCCATCCCTGCGGACCCGGGCAGGTGCGGGGAGCCCCGGTGCCGCCCTCACGCCCTCCCCCCTTCTCTCCTCTGCCGCCAGGCTCCCAAGAAGCACCTGCAGAACGGCCACATCCGCGGCTACCAGATCGGCTATCGCGAGTACAGCACCGGGGGCAACTTCCAGTTCAACATCATCAGCATCGACACCACGGGGGACAGTGAGACCTACACGCTGGACAACCTCAGCAAGTTCACGCAGTACGGCCTCGTGGTGCAGGCCTGCAACCGTGCCGGCACCGGGCCCTCTTCTCAGGAGATCATCACCACCACCCTCGAGGACGGTAGGTCCGGCCTGGGGCCCCTCTCTGCGCACTCTTCCTCTCCCGACGGGAGGAACAGGCTCGGCCCGGGATCTCTTCCTAGTTCAGGGGCACGAGTGGAATATCCAGATGTGACGCCCTAAGAATCCTGCTGAACCAGGGCTTGGGGACACAGCACAGGGGTGGTGCAAAATGGCTCTCCCGCCCGAGGCTCCAAGCTCCCAGGTTCAGTCCCCAGCGCCACCACCAGCCAGAGCTCAGCAGGGCCCTGCTGTCCATCTGTCTGTTGTCTGTCTGTCTAGCTGTCTGTCTTTCACTAAAATAAATAGTGTGCTGATTGGCGTAGGTTGCTGTATTGTTACTCATACCATTGTCAAGCAATGCAATAAAAACATTAAATGCTAAAAAAAAAAATAAATAAATAGAATAGTAAAAGGAAAGAATGTCAGGGAGACAGCACAGGGGTTCTGCAAAAAGACTGTCCTGCTTGAGGCTCTGAGATCCCGGGTTCAACTCCCAGTACCACCATCAACCAGAGCTGAGCAGGGCTCTGATCTCTCTCTCTCTCTCTCCCTCTCTCTCCCTCTCTCTCCCTCTCTCTCCCTCTCTCCCCCTCTGTCTCCCTCCCTCCCTCCATCTGTCTCCTTAATATAAATAAAGTACTTTTATTTTTTTACCAGAGCACTGCTCAGCTCTGGTTTATAGTGGTGCAGGGGATTAAATCTGGGACTTTGGAGCCTCAGGTATGGGAGTCTGATTGCATAACCATTATGCTATCTACCCCTGCCCAATAAAGTATTTTTA
The DNA here is from genome assembly GCF_950295315.1 of Erinaceus europaeus. Lineage (NCBI taxonomy): Eukaryota > Metazoa > Chordata > Mammalia > Eulipotyphla > Erinaceidae > Erinaceus > Erinaceus europaeus. The sequence continues at coordinate 29,966 of NW_026647725.1, forward strand.
ATAGAATAATTCTACCAAATCAGTATTAAGGAGAGTTTTTGCCCTTTTTTTTTTGGGGGGGGGGAAATCATGGCTTCCTGTTTTCAACTCTTTGAGAGCAGGAAACAGGAAAAATGGAAGGAAGGAAGGAAGGAAGGAAGGAAGGAAGGAAGGAAGGAAGGAAGGAAGGAAGGAAGGAAGGGAGGGGACTTCCTGGGGTAACCTCACGGAGAACGGGTGCCCCCTAGTGGCCGTAAGGAATTATTTCACCCCGTCCCCTCTGACATCCTGGGGGCCTTCTGGGTCCATTTCCAGCTTGCAGTGTTTGAAGAGAAGGGAACCCAGAGCTTCCAGACGCAGGCGTCCTGTGGCACAAGCAGACCCGGGGCTCATTGCAGCAGGAGGTGCCGGAGTGGTGCTGGCTCCACGGTGACGCCCCGCGCCCTCAGCCGCTGGTGCTCAGACAGGATGAAGCACCCTGAGAATTTGGTTTTTTGGGTTTTTTTTTTCTTCCTTCCTTCCTTTCTTTCTTTTATTGCCTCCAGGGTCACCACTGGGGCTCAGTGCTAGCACTACAAATCCACTGCTCCTGGAGGCCATTTTTTTCCCATTTTATTAGACAGGACAGAGAGAAATTGAGAGAGGAGGGCAAGACAGAGAGACAGACAGACACCTGCAGACCTGCTTCACCGCTTGTGAAGCGACACCCCCACACACAGGTGGGGAGCCGGAGGCTCGAACCTAGATCCTTGTACAGCTCCTTGGGCTTAGTACTGTGTGTACTTAGCCCGGTGTACCACCACCCGGCCCCTGAGAATTTTTTTTTCTTTTTTGCCATTTTTTCCATGAAGAGACAGACGTCTGAGGTCGCTGGGACACGTCTCCTCTTGCGCAATCTTTGCAGACATCAGTCTACCTCTGGGTTCCGTCAGCATCCGCATTTCAGGTGTGCGCAGAGAGCAACCTCCTGCCCTCTCCCCTCAGCCAACGCTGGAAGCATACGGTCAACCAGAAAAAGGCTGGAGACGCACTCCCAGCCGCGGCCAGCGTCCACTCCCAGCCGTGGACAGCCTATGTTTCTCTCTGTCCTTGACAGAGCTTCAAGGCAGCAGATGAGGACAGGGGAGTGATAAGCCGCGACCCCTTCAGCCGCCTCTCAGAACTTCCCAGCGGGCACAGTTCCCTCCTAGACGCCAGACACAAACCACAGAGGGTTCCTACGACATAAAGCCGGCAGGCTCAGGGCAGTAAGGACGGTGCACGTGTATGTGTGCCTACCAGGCAGCAGTGAGCTTTTTAATGTAGGAATTCACGGAGAGGCGCTCAACTCTTCTGAGATGGGAGCATCTTCTTTCTCCACCTTTCTAAGCATTACTTAATTTATTCTTTTTTTTCCATTTTTTTAAATTTGTGATGAATAGTGGGTTTGAGGATTGTCCTCACCCTCTCTCCTCCCAAAGATCACCGTCTTGAGCTCTCACAGGGTCTCAGAAACAGGCTGTTCACTTCTGGTTTGTTTGTTGATCGACGGCACGGTGACTGACGCGTGTCAGTTCTCTGGACCCCAAGTAGGGGTGAAGCCATCGGGCAGCTGTCCTTCATCTCTCCTCTCTCCTTATTTCACTGAGCACCACCTCCTCCAGGTCCGTCCGTGTGGGGCAACCTTCTTGAACGTGGAGTGTTGATCTGGAAGCAGACAGGTGCATGAGCTCCTCATGTCTCGCATAGGCTGTCAGAATATTCCCATAGCCCAAGGCAGCTCTGGGTTCCTCCCTCTGGAGAGCTGCAGAAATACAGTCTTTGCTTTTGCTCGCTCTTGGAGATATCAAACCAGTGTTGCTTATTTGGTTCTGACTTGCCAACACATCCGCTCGCCCACGGTCATGACAGAGCGTAATGATTCTATTTCAGTGCCCAGCTACCCCCCTGAGAATGTCCAAGCCTCAGCAACGTCGCCTGAGAGCATCTCCCTCTCCTGGTCCACCCTCTCCAAGGAGGCCTTGAATGGGATCCTGCAGGGCTTCAGGGTCATCTACTGGGCCAACCTCATGGATGGAGGTAAGAGGTCACCGACTTGCCGGGGGTCCGTGTGGGCGCATAGAGGAAAGTTCAATGAATGATGGAGTGGCATTTTAAAAAAATTGTTTATATATTTATTTATTTATTCCCTTTTGTTGCTCTTGTTGTCTTATTGTTGTAGTTATTATTGTTGTTGTTATTGAGGCTGTTGTTGTGGATAGGACAGAGAGAAACGGAGAGAGGAGGGGAAGACAGAGAGGGGGAGAGAAAGACAGACACCTGCAGACCTGCTTCACCGCCTGTGAAGCGACTCCTGTGCAGATGGGGAGCCGGGGGCTCGAACTGGGGTCCTTATGCCGGTCCTTGCGCTTTGTGCCACCTGCGCTTAACCCGCTGCGCTACCGCCCAACTCCCAGAGTGGCACTTTGATGCCATACCTTCTCTCCACATATATATCCCTCTCTTTTCTCCCTCCCTCTCCCTTAAGTACATACAATAAGAAAAGTTCTGGAAACATAGACATAAATAGATGGGAGGCCAGTTGGTAGCACGCGGCAGGCAGAAGGCCTCCGGTTTCTCCTCAAACTCAGGGCGAAGAATGATGGTAGTGGGCTATGCTAATGCAATCCAAGATAAGTTATTGATTTACATATATGGGCAGAGACAGAGAGGGAAAGAGACAGAGCGACACCTGCAGCCCTGCTTCCCCACTCATGAAGCTTTCCCCCGGCAGGTGGGGAACAGGGGTTTGAACTCAGGTCCTTGTGTGCTGTAGCATGTGCACTCAGCCACGTGCGCCACCGCCTGGCCCCCAGTAACGCAAAGGGGAAAAAGACCTGGGAGACGTAGGAGTAGCTGGGTGCTGCTGAGTCGCGAGTATTCGTGCCAGGCCTCTGCGGAGGACTCAGGACAGGCGTCTGCATGGCAAACTTCCACGTGGAAGACTTCCACAAGGCGGCCTGCTCCCTCTCCCCCGTAGGACTGGAGTTTCTGAGCTGTTGCGAGTGAGCTCAGGAAGGACTCCAGGAAGCCCCAGGGAGCATGGTGCCCTCATCCCCAGGGGAGCCCCTCACCCCAGCCCTCTATTCTCATGCTCTTTCCTCCGCCTCCACCTCTTGGATTTTCTCCTCCTCCGTTCCCCCTCCTCCATCTTCTCTTCTTTAGTGCGCCTTGTTTTGTTGGATTTTTTTCTCTCTCTCTCTAGCAAGTAGTAGTTCAACATGTGCCTGTGCGGCTGTGCGGACCAGATTTGCAATGAGAGGATGCAGGCTAGGGCTGCAGGGTGGAGACAGTTTCCTGGGGAGAGCAGCCTGGATGTCTTTGCTCTCAGATGGCGATGGCGGAACCAGGCGGAGCCCAGCGCCCAAGCCTGGCCATGGCGGGCACCTTACGGGCCAGATCCAAGCTGGACAGTCTCCGCAGATCTGCCCCCGGGCCCGAGATGCGGGAGGACACACCTACTGTTCCTCGATTTCTGTTTCCTCAGCGTCCTGCCTGCTTTCTCTCTTTCTTTCTCCCTTTCTCCCTTTCTTTTTCTCTCTCTCTCTCTTTCTTTTTCCCTCCCCCTCCTTCTCTTTCTTGCTTTCCTTCCTTTCCCTCCCTCCCTCCTTTATTTTTCATTTTTGGTGTCACCAGGGTTACCGCTGGGGCTTGGTGCCTGCATGATGAGCCCTCCTCTCCCAAGGGCTATTTTTCCCCTTTTTGTTAATTTTTCCTATTTTATTCAGTAGGACAGAGATAAACCCGTGAGGTGGGTGATAGGGAACCTGCAGCCCCGCTTCCCCACTCAGGAAGCACCCCTGCAGGTGGGGACCACGGTCTTGAATCTGAGTCCTTGCGCATGGCGGTATGTCAAGGCCCCTGGCCCCGTCTTTTATTTTTTAGCATCATTTTATTGAAAGCAGGATAGTGAGAGGGGGTCGGGGAGAACACTGTTCAGCGCTGCCTGCTGGTGGTGTCAGGAACCGAACCTGCGTCCTCTGAGCCTCAGGCCTGGAAGCCTTTTGCAACACCATTATGCCGCCTCCCCCAGCCCACTGTGCCCCTTTCTGCCGGGGTGAGGCTCCCATTCCAGGACGCCTTCCCTCAGACCCTGTAACTTGTGCGTGCACCTCGTGCAGGGAAGAAGCCCCGCGCACTGTTAGTGTTCTGCACTCCCAGCTCGACTCAGGGGGGTGAGGAGAGGGCAAGATTGGCACAGATGATTTGCCTCTGCCTCGTGGTGGGGCCAGGCGGTGACTCGCCTAGTTGAGTTCACACATCACTGTGCGCAAGGACCTGGGTTCAAGCCTCTACCTCCTCCTCTGGGGGGCGGGGGGAGGACACTCCAGGAGCCATGAAGCAGGTCTGCGGGTGTCTCTCCTTTCTCTCTCCCTCCCTTTCTGTCTCCCCTTCCCTCTTAACCCCCCTCTGCCCTAGCAAATAAAGTAGAAAGGGGGAAAAAATCCACAGGTGTAAAGGTCAGAGCAATGGCAACGCTTTGCTTCAGTGGCAGGAGGCCCTCGGACTTGGTGGGATTCCTTTCTGCTGTCCCGTCCTCACCTGGAGGAGATGCCACCCTCCACCCTCACACTGTCGCCTCGGTGCCTGTCACTCAGTCATGCTGGCTGTCGGGAAAGTGCTCCCAGAATCCCGTGCTGCGTGGTCAGCCTCGTCACTGGTTCACCTGCCGCTCAGAGCTGTCAGCTGGCCGTCCCTTAGTTGATGTAGGTAAATCAACTCTGCAGCCTCAGAGTTGTAGAGATCAGGGGCCAGTGGTGGCGCGCCTGGCCAAGCACACGCATCACAACGCACAAGGACCTGGGTTCAAGCCCCCAGTCCCCACCTGCAGGGGGAAACCTTCACGAGTGGTACAGCAGGGCTGCAGGGGTCTCTCTGCCTCTCTCTCTCTCACTCTCTGCCTCTCTCTCTCTCTCTCTACCTACCTACCTCCCCCTCTCAATTTCTCCCCGTCTCTAATAAGAAAATGAAAATAAATATTAAAAAATAGAAAACTGAGTATGCAGGGCCAGAGAGCTAGCTCAGCGCACAGGCTGCGGCTACCTCCCAGGCACCAGGAGCAGCAGCCAGCCTACGCGGCCGGCCCTCTCTCACCTGGTCCCGGGGACACTGCGTCTCGGGGGGGCAGAGGGCTTCAGGGAGCCACTGCAAGCTTTTCTTTCACTTGGTTTGTTTTAAATGTTTTATTTGTTTATTTTCAGATAGAGACAGGGAGAAATTGGGGCCAGGTGGTGGCACACTTGAGCAGGGTGGCTGGGGTTCAGCCTGGGTGTCAGGGGTGTTTGTGGGGCATCTCCCGTGAGCCCAGCTCTTTGAGAAGTCAGTGCTTAAACACACACGCACACACACGCACACCTGGGCCTTAACAGAGAGCTGACTCTTTTAAACACGCACAACTCGGCCTGCAGAAGTTCCTTGATGGACACCAGAAAGGGGAGGGCTAAGGACCAGTTGACACACACATCACAAGGCACAAGGATCAGGGTTCAAGGCCCCAGTCCCCACCTGCAGGGGTCAGGGGAGCTTCATGGGTGGTGAAGCAGGTCTGTTAAGTGTCTCTCTCCCTCTGTATGTCCCTCTCCCTTTCCCACTCTCAGTTTATCTCTGTAAAATTAAAACAAATAAAGGGGGGGAGCTGGCCTGACTACATCAGGAGAGACAGCTCAGCTGCCAGCTCAGGAGACTCTGGCTCAGTCCCAGCACCTGCCAGGGCTGCGCTCAGGCTTCCCAGCAAATCCAGTTCTCTCGCTTAAAGACCTGCTACCCTGACAGTTTCACTCCCTCCCCGTCCCTGCAGGAAACTTTTCCTTCTCAGTTTTAATTTTCAGTGAAAAAGAGATGGGAAGGGAGAGAGCGCTGGGACAGAGAGGACAGACACCAGGGCACTCTCCAGCCGTCATAGGCTTCCTCTTAGTGCTATGCTTGGTCTTCCCGTAGGCTCTGGGGTTCAAAGAAGATGGTTCTTATACATAGTCCCACAAATGCTCCCCTGGTGAGCCATCTCACGGCCGCCTCACGCCACTTTTTCGGTTTCTTTCTTTTTGAAAAATATTTTTTGGCATTACTTTTATTTTGTTATTGGATAGAGGCAGAGAGAGAGACCTGCAGCCCTGCTTCACCACTTGCAAAGATTTCCCCCTATAGGTGGGAACTGGAGGCTTGAACCTGGGCCCTTGTGCACTGTAATGTGTGCACTCAGCCAGGTGCGCCACCACCCAGCCCCTTCCCCCCACCCCGCTTTTTGTTGACACCAGGATTGTCCTTGGAACTTGGTGCCAGCACTCTGAATTCACCACTCCCGGTGGCCATTTTTTTCTTTCTTTTTGTTATTTGATAGAACAGGACAGAGAGAAATTGAGAAGGGGAGGGGAGATAGAGAGGGAGGGAGACAGAGAGACACCTGCGGCCCTGTTTTACCACTCGTGAAGCTCTCCCCCCTGTGGGTGGGGAACCTGGGTCCTTACACAAGGTGATGTGTTCTCTCAGCTCAACTGGGTGCACCACTGCCCAGCCCTCATGTCATTTTTTTAAATTTCTTTATTGGGGAATTAATGTTTTATTTGTTTTTATTTTTTTAAATTTTTTATTGGGGAATTAATGTTTTACATTCGACAGTAAATACAACAGTTTGTACATGCGTAACATTTCCCAGTTTTCCACATAATAATACAACCCCCACTAGGTCCTCTGTCATTCTTTTTGGCCTCGTGTCATTTTTTCAGACAAGAAATTGAGGGACAGAGTGAATGCTGTGTAAGGGACATGCTTGATCAGTTTGCGACATTGAGGGACTTCCTGGAGGAGGCAGTCAGGTGCTGGAACTGGGTTGGTGTAGTTTTACTTGGAGTGAATCCTTGTATGCTTGTGTGTGCATGTGCCTGTGTGTGTATCTGTGATGTGTGTGTGCCTGTGTGTGTATCTGTGATGTGTGCGTGTGCCTGTATCTGTGATCTGCGTGTGTGCCTGTGCGTGTGCCTGTGTGTATCCGTGATCTGCGTGTGTGGCTGTGCATGTGCCTGTGTGTGTATCTGTGATCTGTGTGTGTGCCTGTGTGTGTGCCTGTGATCTGTGTGTGTGTGTGTGTGTGCCTGTGTGTGTATCTGATCTGTGTGTGTGTGCCTGTGTGTGTGCCTGTGATCTGTGTGTGTGTGTGTGCCTGTGTGTGTATCTGATCTGTGTGTGTGTGCCTGTTTGTGCATATGCCCGTGTGTGTATCTGTGATGTGTGCCTGTGTGCATATCTGTGATCTGCATGTGTGTCTGTGGTGTGCGGGTGTCCCAGACCATTACCCAGCAGGCATGGCGGTCAGCCGTGCTGCCCTACAGTGTCACTGCAAGAGAAAGCTGATCCCTCTGAATCATCTCAGGAGGGGCCCAGGGACGCGGGCTGTTGTTTTCGATGGGTTATGTTGTTTTTGCCGGGCTGGCTTCACGGGCGGGTAACAGACAACCAGGGACTCATGGTTGAGCTATAGGCAGTATCTCTTTATTCATGCAGGATGCAGCGCAATCTAAGACGAGCTAAGCTAAACTCAAGTTACTCTAAAACTCACAATGCTGTCTTTATATATACTTGCCAAGTAGGGTGGAAACAGGATGTGACATAGAGAGGGTGGAGAGAAAAGTGACTGGTGAAAATCATAGTGTGACAAAAAGGGGACAGATTAGGCGAGAATCCTATCACTGAACCACAAATGCCCTGGGGGGAGGGTGGAACTTGTTAACAGTGGTTATGTAAATAGAATAGTGTTAAGCAGTGGGGATTTAAACCAAATGAAACATAAAGGGTCTCATGCATACCAACAGCGGGTGACCCACAGAGGGGCCAGCTGTGCAGAGACAGGGAGGGCAGGGAGGCTCCCAGAGCCGGGGTGACTGGTCTGTCCATCCATTCATTATTTGATAGGACAGAGCGAGACTGAGAGGGGTGGGGGAGACAGAGAAGGAGAGAGACAGAGAGACCCCCACATTCCTGCTCCATTGCTTGCAAAGCTCCCCGCCGGGTCCTTAGAGGTGCCTGCATTCTGGGCCTCTGGGTGACTGGTCCCGCCTGCCTGTGTGTCCCGCAGAGCTGGGCGAGATCAAGAACGTGACGACCACGCAGCCGTCGCTGGAGCTGGACGGGCTGGAGAAGTACACCAACTACAGCATCCAGGTGCTGGCCTTCACACGGGCGGGGGACGGCGTGCGCAGCGAGCAGATCTTCACCCGCACCAAGGAGGATGGTGAGCAGGGCCACCACACCACGCACCACACAGCCACCCTGGGGACGCACCCCTAGGCCAAGGGCAGCCGCACGGGGGCGGGGAGGCTGGGAGAAAGAGAGGGCCGGCTGCCGGCTCCCCCACCCCCTCTGGGTCCCATGCTTGGCACCCTCTGCCCCCTCCCCGGGACACCCAGCACCCGTCAAGCCGCCCATGACACCTTCCCGACAGATACCCATTGTTCCTGGCTGCCCCTATAATCTGCCTTCTATTTTTCGATTCCGTATTTTTTTTTCTTTTTCAGCCAAACGTTATTTTTGGCAGAAAGGCCTCTTACCTGAGCTGCAAGGCCTGCCAGCCCCATGTGACAGCCTGTGAGGATAATTCTAGAGTCTCCTGAGCCGAGATGGCTGAGCTGCGGCCATGCCCCTCATGTAACCGTGCCTTGTAACCCCAGGCCGGCTTCACCCAGTAGCCAGACCTCCCATCTGGTCTGAGAGCCTTGCTAGTTTTCTAACTCACCTTCGGGGATTCCATGAGGACTGGACAGCAGGTTACAGCATGGCTCCTCTTGGTTTCAGGCCATTGCTTCTAATTTTCTTTCTTTCTTTTTGTTTTGCCTCCAGGGTTATTTACAAATCCACTGCTCCTGGCAGCCAATTTTTTTCCATTTTACTGAACAGGACAGAGAGAAATTGAAAGAAGAGGGGGAGATAGAGAGGGAGAGAGACAGACCTGCAGACCTGCTTCACTGCTTGTGAAGTGACCCCCCTGCAGGTGGGGACCAGGGGCTCGAACCGGGATCCTTGAGCCAGTCCTTGCGCTTTGTACTATGTGCAGTTAACCCACTGCACCACCACCCAGCTCCTGTTATTTTTTTTCAAATCCCTTTACTGAGGAAATGTTGGTTGACAGAACTCTAGCTATCACAGGGGGCAGCCTTCATGTCTCCCCAAAGCAGCCCTTAGGTCCTCTCATTCCCACCTGATCTCCATCTCCCATCTCTCCACCACAGCATGCTGGCGCCCAAACTCCTCTCAGGCCTCACCCTCCGCCCTTCCCTCCCACCTGCCTCCCATTCTGAGTCCTTCGGTGTTCTCGGGTGGACCACAGGCTATTGATGTATGTGGACCACACAAGTGGCCTGTGGCTAGGCGGGTCTTTCCGGATTCTGTAGAGAAAGAGAACTCTTAATGGATGGCATCCAGGCCTGATAGAGGAGCTATTTAAGCTCTTTTTTTATTTTATTTTATTTTATTTAGATTTACTTCAGTTCTCAATTTAAGTCCTTTTTTAAAAAAATTATTTATTATTCCACTTGGCAAGACAGAGCAAGATTGAGAAGGGGAGACAGAGACCTGTAGCATTGCTTCACCAATCATCAGCATTGCCTTTGTTTAATACCTTTATTCATTCATTATTAGACAGAGAGAAACTGAGAGTGGTGGGGGGGAGAGAGAGAAGGAGACAGAGAGATGCCGACTGCACTGCTTGTGAAGCTTCCATTCTGCAGGTGAGGACCAGGGGCTTGAACCTGGGTCCTTACACATGGGCACATGTGCATCCAACCACGTGTGCCACTGTTGGGCCTCAAGATAATATTGGAAACCAATGTTAACCAGTGTAAGAAAACAAAAAAAGTGTTCCCCAGTGGTGGTCTGACCTCTCGCATAAAAACAGATGAATCGTGGCCAGGCAGGGGCTCACCCAGTTGACTTGACATTACCATCCATAAGGACCCAGGTTCAAGGCCCCACTCCCCACCTGCAGCTCGGGGCGGGGGGGGGGGGGAAGCTTCACAAGCGGTGAAGCAGGTCTGCTGGTGTCTCTCTGTCTCTCTCGTCTCTGTCTCCCCCTACCTTCTATCTCGATTTCTGTCTCCCCTATCTAATAAGAAGAAAGAACACTAGTAGGAGGAAGTGGCTGCTGGGAGCTATGGCTTCCTAGTACCAGCAATGAGCTCCAGCTACAACTCTAGAGGCAAAGATAAAGAAAGCGAATTACTTTGGAAAAAAAATTGATCTGTTAAGATAAAGAAAACAAATCCCCTTTTACAGAAGCACACCAGCTCTGTGACTCAGGGTCCACCTCCGTGATTTCAGGCTGGCCTAGTGGTCTCTGCAAAGACCCCCATCTCTGATAGGATCCGCTTCTGAGCTCCTGGGGGCGAGGATCCACCAGAGGACTCCATCCCCCCCCCCCAGCGCAGCCCAACCAATCACGATGCCCATGAGCCACTGGGCACAGGAAGGGGCTGGGCAGGCCGCAGCAGGCCTGAGGCAGAGCCGGGGCCCGGGGACCTCCCCCCCTCTTTCTTTCTCTTGCTATGCAGACTTATATTTTTAATCCTTATTTATTTATTGGATGGAGACAGCAAGAAATTAAGAGAAAAGAGGGTGATCGAGAGGGAGAGAGACAGAGAGACACCTGCAGCCCTGCTTCACCACTCACCAAGCTTTCCTGCTGTAGGTGGGGACCGGGGGCTCGAACCTGGGCTACCAGGTGCTCCCCCACCAGCCCTTTAACCCTCACCTCTTCCAGTTCCAGGCCCACCAGCGGGGGTCAAGGCCGCTGCGGCATCTGCCTCCATGGTCTTCGTCTCCTGGCTGCCCCCACTCAAGCTGAACGGTATCATCCGGAAGTACACCGTCTTCTGTTCCCACCCCTACCCCACAGTAAGTTGGTGATGAACACAGCGCCTTCGGGCACCTGACGCAAAGAGTCATGGGGCTTGCTGGGCCGGCTCCTTCCCCCACCTCCCGCCTCCCACCTCCCATCAGCAAGGGCCACCCCATGGCCACATCTGGGCCAGGATGAGGGCCACCACCTCTAGAAGCCAGTGCCCACACACCTGCCAACGGCTTGTCAGGATTCAAACCCAGGGCACTCCTTGCACTGTGATGGGTAGTCCCTGCCTGAGTGTTACACTCATCACCCAGTGTGCGCCCTACCCCGGGGCCCCTTCGCCCACTGACGGGGACCCTCAGGTGACTCCCCCGAGGCCCTGGGAGCCTTCTGCTCACAGGGTCCTGCTTCTCCTTTGCTGTGGGAGTTCAGTGCTCCAGTGCTCTGCATTTCAAAGCGGGGGGCCCACTGCAAACGCCCCTCCCCTGCTTCTCCTGACTCCCACCTTCCCCACTGCAGCCCCACGGCCCCCAGTCACTCCCTCTTTCCAATGACCTGATATCACTCTGTGTCTGTGGGCCGGGCAGCAGTGCGGGACGTAGCCTCCTGTGCCCACCGGGCGTGTGTCTCAGCATCATGTCTTCAGGGCCCACCCGCACTGTCTGAGCACTCAGAATCCCCTTCCTGCTAGGCCCAGTCTTAGTCCTGGACTGTCACATGGACGTTCTCCCAAATCAAGAGTCTGTGCAGAGGCAGAATCTCAGACTTGCGTTCAGCGCCCGGCACCAAGGTATCCCGGAGCTGAGCCGCGTTCTAGTTCCTCCCCCTGCCCTCCCAGCCCCAAGCAAAACAAAGTAAGAAGCACAGAGGAAAGTTGGACAGCGAGACGTGACTGTCAGGGAGCCACGCTGAGCATCTGCAGAGAGAGAAGGACCCCGTTTGCACGACCAGCTACAGCTGCTCACTGAAGGGTTTCACACACTAAGCTCAGTGTCGGAAACTGGGACTCTACAGACAGACCAGACAGAGCAGGCGAGACCACGTCTGCGAAGAAAGACGTCTAACATAAGGCCAGGGAGATAGTGTGAGCACACCAGGCGTGCGTGTCTGAAACCCTTAGCCATTCCAGGCTCAATCCTCAGCACCATCATAAGCCAGAGCTGAACAGGGCTCTTGTCTCTCTCCCTCCCTCCTTCTCTCTCTCCCTCTCTCCCTCTCCCCTCTCTGTCTCAGAAATGAAGAAAAACATGTTCATTTTTTAATGTTTATATATGTGTTTAATTTGATAGCAATTGGGAAGGAAGGGGAGATAGAGGAAGTAGGAAGGACGCCTGCAGACCTGCTTCACCACTGTGAGCCCCTCCCCACCCCCCCCAGGTGGGGACCCAGGCTTGAACCCTGGTTGCTGTGCATGCCAACATGTGGCCTCTCTCTGCCAGGTGCTCTGCTGCCTGGCCCTCAAGAAAAAAATTTTTTTCGCCTCCAGGGTCATCACTGGGCTCAGTGCCACACTACAAATCCACTGTTCCTGGTGGATATTTTTCCCATTTTTTAAAAATTCAGGACAGAGAGAAATTTAAAGAGGAGGGGGAGATAGAGAGGAGGAAAGAGGAGGGGGAGATAGAGAGGAGGAGAGACAGAGAGACGTCTCCAGCCCTACTTGACTGCTCGTGGAGCGACCCCCCTGCAGGCAGGGAGCTGAGGCTTGAACCTGGATCCTTGCATGGGTCTTTGAGCTTCATGCAGTGTCCACTTAACCACGTACACCACCACCTAACCCCCCAAAATTTTATTTATCTACCTTTTATTTGCCACCAAGGTTATCTCTGAGGCTTGGTACTGGCACTATGAATCTACCACTCCCAATGGTCATTTTTTTCTTTCTATTTTATATGCTAGGACAGAAAAATTAAGAGACAAAGAGGAGATAGAGGGGAGAGGAGAGACAGAGATAACTTCTGACCTGCTTTACCACTCGTGAAGCTTCCAGTGGGAACCAGGGGCTTAAACCACGGTCCTTGGACATGGTGATGTGTGCGTTCACCGCCAGGCTCCCAGGGGAGAAATATTTGAAAATATACTTTTTATTTAAAGGAGACATTTGGGGACTGCAAGGAAGCATGCCCCAGGGGTGACTTACCTGATGAAGATGTCAGACCTAAGAGAGGCGCCCCTGCTGAAAATAGCCTGGGTGCGCCTTCTGCGGGTCAACATCAAAAACAGCTGCTCTGTAGTTAGAGAGAAAACAGAAGTAACATGGTCAGAGGGACCAGGCGCAAACTCACACAGCAGGCCAGATGCCCTGCTGCACTTGGAGTTCAAGCCCAAGAGCCCCATGGAGGGTGGGCAGGGCTGTGGGTCTCTCCTCTCTCAGCACCAGGCACAGCACCCAGGGAGCCCATGGAGGGTGGGCAGGGCTGTGGGGTCTCTCCTCTCTCAGCACCCTGCACAGCACCCAGGGAGCCCATGGAGGGTGGGCAGGACTGTGGGGTCTCTCCTCTCTCAGCACCAGGCACAGCACCCAGGGAGCCCATGGAGGGTGGGCAGGGCTGTGGGGTGTCTCCTCTCTCAGCACCCTGCACAGCACCCAGGTAGCCCCATGGAGGGTTGTCAGGGCTGTGGGGTCTCTCCTCTCTCAGCACCATGCACAGCACCCAGGGAGCCCATGAGGGTGGGCAGGGCTGTGGGGTCTCTCCTCTCTCAGCACCAGGCACAGCACCCAGGGAGCCCATGGAGGGTGGGCAGGGCTGTGGGGGTCTCCTCTCTCAGCACCAGGCACAGCACCCAGGGAGCCCATGGAGGGTGGGCAGGGCTGTGGGATCTCTCCTCTCTCAGCACCCTGCACAGCACCCAGGGAGCCCATGGAGGGTGGGCAGGACTGTGGGGTCTTTCCTCTCTCAGCACCTTGCACAGCACCCAGGGAGCCCATGGAGGGTGGGCAGGACTGTGGGGTCTTTCCTCTCTCAGCACCTTGCACAGCACCCAGGGAGCCCATGCAGGGTGGACAGGGCTGTGGGGTCTCTCCTCTCTCAGCACCAGGCACAGCACCCTGGGAGCCCATGCAGGGTGGGCAGGGCTGTGGGGTGTCTCCTCTCTCAGCACCCTGCACAGCACCCAGGGAGCCCATGGAGGGTGGGCAGGGCTGTGGGGTCTCTCCTCTCTCAGCACCCTGCACAGCACCCAGGGAGCCCATGGAGGGTGGGCAGGTCCTATGGGGTCTCTCCTCTCTCAGCACCAGGCACAGCACCCAGGGAGCCCCATGGAGGGTGGGCAGGGCTGTGGGGTGTCTCCTCTCTCAGCACCAGGCACAGCACCCAGGGAGCCCATGGAGGGTGGGCAGGCCCTGTGGGGTCTCTCCTCTCTCAGCACCCTGCATAGCACCCAGGGAGCCCATGGAGGGTAGGCAGGGCTGTAGGGTCTCTCCTCTCTCAGCACCCTGCACAGCACCCAGGGACCCCATGGAGGGTGGGCAGGGCTGTGGGGTCTCTCCTCTCTCAGCACCAGGCACAGCACCCAGGGAACCCCATGGAGGGTGGGCAGGGCTGTGGGGTCTCTCCTCTCTCAACACCCTGCACAGCACCCAGGGAGCCATGGAGGTTGGGCAGTGCTGTGGGGTCTCTCCTCTCTCAGCACCCTGCACAGCACCCAGGGAGCCATGGAGGGTGGGCAGGGCTGTGGGGTCTCTCCTCTCTCAGCACCCTGCACAGCACCCAGGGAGCCATGGAGGGTGGGCAGGGCTGTGGTGTCTCTCCTCTCTCAGCACCCTACACAGCACCCAGGGAGCCATGGAGGGTGGGCAGGGCTGGGCATCTCTCCTGTCTCTCTTACATGAGGGCTGGGAGGTTACTGGGCAGTGCTGTGTGTTGAAAGGCCCCATCTTTATTCGTAGGTGCTACAGAAACACACACATTCAAAGGGCCTAGGGGTGGGGTTGACAGCTTGTTGAGTGTCCCCACAGCCCTGCTGGGGGGACTTGTTATATCTTTGGACCACGTGTAAAATGCAGAGGGTGTTTTCAGGGGCATCCTGATCTGGAGGGGCTGCCCCCCCCTCAAGCATGCTCACCGCGTCAGCCTCCAGTGGGATGATAGGCCCACTTCTTTAATGTTAAACTTTTTGAGCCATTTTTTCGGTTGACAGTGACATTAATTTGGAGGCTCCCAGATTTCCCATGTGGGGCCTATTTTTAAAAGCAAAGTAAGAATGGACCAATACATATCTCTTCAGAGGGGGACAGCTAAAACCCTGCGTCTTGTTTCCCCTTGTAGCCCCCACAGAAGAGACTCAGTGCTGGGAGAAAGGGGCTGCTTTTCTAGAGTGCTCTGCCCTTTGATTCTCCTCAGACAAGTGCAGTGGAGCCTCTGAGGCTGGTCCCCTGCCTTTGAACAGAGCTGCCGGCAGAGGGCAGTGCCAGCTCTGTGCTTGTGTGTGCTCCTGCCCCTCTCATTTTCTCTGTGAAAGGATTTAAGAGTTGAAGTGGAACAGGGGAGGCTAATTGAGGACACGACTCAGCCTGTGATTATTCCCGTCATCTTTCTGCGAGTCCCTCGGTTCCCCTCCCTGCTTCTAGAACTTCTCTCCTGAGCCCCCAGTTTCCCTCTTGTTCAAACGCGTGGCCCTACCACTGCCACATGCAGAAGACAGATGTCATGGCCCCTCCGCAGCCTCCCAGTGTGTCTTAAGAGGAGACAGTGGGATCTGGAGCTGGGTGCCCAGAAGTATACCCGTCAGCTGGTTCTCAGGTGGTGAGAGATGGTGGCCCCACTGAGGACCCCTGACAGCAGAGTCTCACAGAACCTCTGCTCAGGGTTTCCGGGCCACAGCTGCTAAACAGAACGTGCTCACCCATGAGCCACAAGTGAGGACCAGGGAACGGAGCCCCTGCAGGTCCCGGGAAGCTCCGGTGGCCTCCACAAAACGCACAAAAGCATTTTCACGGGTCAGAACAGCAGGAAGGAGCCTACAGAATGCCCTCTGCTCTCCGAGGCCAGGCTGATCCACACAGAGCTGAGAGAGACGTGGATGAAGAGTAAAGGGATAGACCCTCACCCTCAGGGCTGGGGGGACACTGCCACACCAGGCCTGTGACCCAGGCTCGAATCTCAGGATGACATGGAGGAGCCACAGAAACTGGAGGAATTCCTGTGTGCTGTGGTCTGTCTTGATGGAACGAAGAGGCCCCTGCGGCTGTGAGACTCGGTCTGCATGAGGCCTTGGTGCTGCCAGCCGCCCAGGAGAAGGAAGAGGAAGAGAAGGATGAAGGCAGCTGGCACGAGGTTCTCACGGAGAAGGAGGGACACCGGATGGCCACAAAGTTCAGCCCAGGGTCCAACCAGTGTCTGCACAGGGCAGGGCGCTGAGTGAGCGAGTGAGACTCGGACGCACACGCGCACACACACGCACTGCACACCCAGGCCTGAGTTCAGCCAGTGTTCCTGGAGGCGGGACAGTGCCCCCCCCCCCGTGCCCAGTGGGCAACAGGCCAAGGTCTCAGGTGGGTGTGTTCGCCCCCTAGAGCTGGTCTGAGGACCAGGGGCTGTGGCTTCCCAGAACCAGGAAAGCTGTTCCCGGATCAACTAGGAATACCAAAGGAGAGCACCTGGGACCGCAACAAGACAGGACCAGAACGACTACAGGAACCCACCAAATCACCGGGGAGTGCAAACACACATGGCTGGTGACAGAGAGGAGCCTAGGGACAGACTAAGTGGCTGGTAACAATCCCGCGGTTTATCAGTGGAGACACCACCTCCAGTCTGTTCCACCAACAAGGGGACAGCTGAAGGGAGGAGAGGACTCCCCGGAGACTCACCAAGGGCAACTCTGAGTCTCCATTGCTACTGCCCTCAGAATCTGGAGCAGCGGCAGGGAGGGACACCGGGGGACAGAGATCTAGCCAGGAAACTCAGGAGAAGACCTATACCTCGGTGGCATAGCTGTGGGGCTGTGAAAGTCTCTTTGCATAACCACTGGACTATCTCTGCCACACCCTGCTTTATCTCTTGGTTAGGAGTCAGTGATTAAGCTAAGAAGCCTACTTATAGTTAGAAGCCCTCAGGCTCCCATATCCTACAGAGAAGGAAAAAAAAAGGCTTTTAAATCACTGAGCTCCAACTCAGGTATTAAAATACTATTGAAACAACTGTTAACTTCCACCACTGTGAACCCTTTAATTACCTTACTTAGACACAAGTCAATCCAGGAAATAGTGGTCAGTAATTTGAAAAGTACTAAGAGAAGGAACTCATAATATATAAAATGGGTAAACCAACAAGAAGAAATATTGGAGAAACAAACCAGGACAAGAGTCCAGCTAAAAGCCCCCCAGAGGGTGAAGCACAAAATAACGAGGTCAATATCCAAACATTCACTAAGGAAATAATCACAGGAGTGAGTAAAGAGTTTGAAAGAATTGTCATCAGAAATACAGGAACAACAAATGAGACTCTGGAAGAAAACACTAACTATCTCAAGGTTATAAGAGAGCTGAAAGCTGAAATCGCTGAGCTAAGAAGGCAACTAGCTGAACAAGCTAAAACAGTATCAGAGCAGGGCAACAAAATAGATGAGCTCCAGAAAACAGTAGAGGGCAGAGAGAATAGAATCAGTGAGGCTGAAGACAGAATTAGCAAGATCGAGGAGAATTAGAGACAACTGAAAACGAAGTAAGAGATCTCAAAAAGAACCAGGAAAGCTCACCCACTAAGCCCCAAAACAGTGCAGGCAGAAGGCTGGGAGGCGGTGCACAGGTTGCAGGCTGAGGCTTCATCTTCAGTGTTCACTGTGTCTGTCTGTTTGTTTGTCTGTTTTGTTTTTTGGTTATTTATAAATGTTAGTCCCTTCTGCTGTCTACATGAGAAAAGTTACCTAACACACATGTTGTTCCTTCTAAATCATTTCACTGCACATAACTCCCTCAAGGGCTTTCTGTTTGGCTCTACAGGCTGCTTGCGGCCTTTTAATCGGTAAATAGCATTCCCCTTTTAACTGGTAAATAGTATTCCCCTGCGTGTCGGTACCACACCTGCTTCCTTCACTCCCCCGGTGACAGGCACTTTGGCTGTTTCCAGTGAAGCCGCTTCTGTATCCGGACCCCCAACCACGGGTCCACAGAGAGCGTCATCGTGGGCCAGCCCTAGGGCCAGGTCCTGAGGCGCTCGGCTCAGGAGAAGCTGTGTAGCAAGCAAGTCAGAACCAACAGCTTGTTTCCCCTCCACATTCAAGTCCGTTGTGAGTCTCGTATGCCAGGAATTGATACTTGGTCAAGCAAAGGAAGAGAGATTCCTCTGTCCTATATAGAATCTCTCTTTCTTCTGTTATTATTTTTATTACTGATTTAATAATGATGAACAAGACTGTAAAATAATAGAGGTACAATTCCACACAGTTCCTACCACCAGAGTTCTGTGTCCCATCCCCTCCATTGGAAGCTTCCCCTGTTCTTTATCCCTCTGGGAGCAGGGACCCAGGATCATTATGGGGAGCAGAAGGTGGGAGGTCTGGCTTCTGTCATTGCTTCTCCGCTGGACATGGGTGTTGGCAGGTGGATCCACAACCCCAGCCTGTGTCTGTCTGTCCCTAGTGGGGCAGGGCTCTGGGGAGGGGAGACTTTGGGATACATGGGGGAGGTGATCTACCGGGAAAGGTCAGGACGGTGTCATGGCAGCATCTGCAACTTGGTGGCTGAAAGGCAACAAGATGGAAAGCAAACTATTCAATAAACAGGAAGCCCAGGGCAGTAATAGAACAAATGAAACTAGGGTCCTTCCTGTGAAGAGAAGCTAGGAAATCTACTTTAAGACAGCCAGGAGCCGTCCTTGTTCTCCTTAAAGTCCATATTTCTCCCAGTCCTGGACCCTCTGGGACTTGGCTCTGTTGTCCGTCATGCTTCTCATGTATGTGGAACTTCTACACGCGCAAAGCAAACCCCAGGAATCTCTCTCGAAGCCCTGGGCAGGATTGGCCTCCCAGTCCCCAGTGAGACCAGGCCACGATGCCAGCTTCTCCCCCACTCCGTCCACCCTGGCCACAGATTAAATAGCTTGCACAGCTTCTGCACGACTCCAGCTTTGGAAGGAACCTCTCCCTGTTCCCCGACACAGAAACTTGATTCTGTGGACAGAAATAAATTGGCTTGGGGACAGGAGGTGGCGCACCTGGTCAAGCATACTTAGTACTCAGTGTAAGGGCAACAAACGGGAGAAAATGAAAAAAGGTTAATAAAGGAATAAGAAGAAGAGGAAGGAGGAGGAGGACGAGGAGGAGGAGGAATAGAAGAAGAGGAAGAAGAAAAAGAAGAAGGAGAAGAAGAAGAATGAGAAGAAGAAGACAGATGAGACTCAAGTGTTGAGGGACCAGGATAGCAGGATCCCGGGACGCCTCTCCAGTTAGTCGGAGAGAGTCAGCTTCTGAGCCATTGCAGGAGAAAGGCGCCTCCCTGCAGGCCCTCTCTAGATCCCGGCTACTCTCCATTTGATAAACATGCTGCAGAGAAGCCATGTCTTCTCTGGAAGCTTTTTGCAAAGAGGCCATCAGTGAGAGACACATGAGCAGCTGCTATGACCTCAGAAAAATTAAAACCAGCCAGCGACAAAGCAGGTCACCCTCCGAACCCTATTTTACAGCCTCTTTTTTGTTTTTAATTCCCTAGCTTTTTCTTATTTTTAATTGTATTTATGATGTATACAGAGAGAGCGACTGAGGGGGAAGGGTCCTCATAGATCTGTAAACATCAGCCCTCCCCACCTTGTCCCTGGAGGGAGGCCCTGGTGCCAAGCCATCTCTGAGAGGTGGAAATAGTGAGACAGAGCACGTGGCAGTGGGGTCAGTGTGCTGCTTACACTGGAACTGTTTCAGCTGACCCCACGGGTGTCCTGTCCTGAATGCGGCCGGGGCCACTTCCCTGCCGCTCTGCTGACCTCGGGTGCTCTGGAAGTGTGTCTCTCCTACAATTAAGAGAGCTGCTCTCTGTTTATTCTGCTGGGGAGCATCCTCTCTGTGAAATCAGAGCACGCAAGGCTTTTTAATCTGCACAGTAATAATTAGATAGCAAGGCTTCTTAAAGCGTCACATTTCTTTGATAGAACTGGTTTTTCATTAGAAAAGTTAATTGAAATTTTTTAAGTGGAATTCTTTTTATATCCATCATCCATGCTGAATAATTTGATTTGAACAGCATGCAAGTCCATCATCCTTCTCGACACAGTTTTTTTTTTTTTCTTTTTCTTTTTCCCCTTCTTTCTCTCTCTTGTGTTTCAACCATTTCTGGGTCTTACTGTTTTCCCTTCTGATCTTGTTTTCAACTTCTGCCTGTGAGTGAGATCATCCCATATTCATCCCTCTGTTTCCGAACTGGAGTTCTTTCTAGGGAGCAGAAGGTGGGAGTTCTGGCTTCTGTAGCTGCCTCTCCGCTGGACATGGACATCGGCAGCTGGGCCCGTCGCCCCCAGCCTGTCTCTGTCTTTCCCTAGTGGGGTCAGGCTCAGGCTCCCAACAGCATTTCTAAGTTGCTGTTTGCAGTAACAACGACCCACAGGAGAGGGAGAACAGCAAGCTGACACCGACCGCAAGGCCAGATCATTCCAGAAGGAGAGCTGCCCTGGGGGGTCCGCTCCTTGGTGGCCCTGAGTGACCAGGGAGGCAGCAGCCTTCCAGAGACCTCTCCAGGCATTTGAGGGGTGCGCTGTGGAGACCTCAGAAACACCCATGCAGACCCTCAGGGCTCCGCTGAGGGGACCCTGACAGTCACTGTCCAGTAAGAGCTTTTGCTTGTATTGAGTAGTGTGTTTGTTATTTTGTGTCTTCCTGTTTGCCTTACTGCCAGTTGACTACTGCTGCCTCTCCTTTACCTACATTTAAAAAAAAATTCTGGGTAAAGGGTGACCGGCAACGAGGGAGGAGGGGAAATACCCCACTACTTGTGAATGCCCCCCCCCACACACACACACACACACACACACGATGATCCCATGTGCAAGCCTGGACCCAGGTCTTCACACTCACTGGCTTAGTGCCTCAGGCTCCTTGACGCGTCACGCTAGCTGGACTACGCAGAGGACTCCGTCAGTATGATCAGTCCTTTCTCAAGGGACACCTCCGTCGTCTGAGGATGGGTCACATGTTGAAGAGAGGACAGTTAGCAAAGTCAGCTCTACTGATCCTTGTGCCAGAAACTCTGACGTCCCGTCAAGACCGCTGTAGGAATGTAAATACTCGCACTGCAATCTCAGGACAGTTCCCCTCTTTCTCGGAGTGAGCACTTGTTTGGAGGACTAGCTAGCCTGATGGCTTTGCCCAGAGTGAGTGTTCAATTGATTTTCTCCCCCTTTTAACTTTCTGTGTCTTACCTGAGGCCACTTCCTGCTAATTCAGCAGGGGCCCTGTGGCCTCCATGAGTGGCTGACCAGTGCGTCCGGATCTCCCCAGGACCTGTCAAAGGCCCGCCGGCAGCTGGCCTCTCCCTCCAGTCCAGACCGCAGAGACATGTCCCTCGGGCTGGAGGAAGGTTCTGTGAATGAAACTCTGTTTTCTCTTCAGCTTTTGGCGGACAGCCGATTGAAATGGCAAAGCAAATATTGCACCATGAGAACTCAGATCTTAATCCTAGGTTTGGTCACGCCCGAGGTGAAAAGTTTCCTTGTTTTAAATATGTATTTTGGTGGTCAAGGACAAATGGTAGATCACACAAACAGGTCACTTACTGAGTTATTTTATTTTATTTTTTTTTAATATTTATTTTATTTATTTATTCCCTTTTGTTGCCCTTGTTGTTTTATTGTTGTAGTTATTATTGTTGTTGTCATCGTTGTTGGATAGGACAGAGAGAAATGGAGAGAGGAGGGGAAGACAGAGAGGAGGAGAGAAAGACAGACACCTGCAGACCTGCTTCACCGCCTGTGAAGCGACTCCCCTGCAGGTGGGGAGCCGGGGTTCGAACCGGGATCCTTATGCCGGTCCTTGTGCTTTGCGCCACCTGCGCTTAACCCGCTGCGCTACAGCCCGACTCCCGAGTTATTTTATTTTTAATTACTTATTGGATAGAGACAGCTAAAAATTGATAGGAAGGGGGGAGACAGAGAGACCTGCAGCCCTGCTTCGCCACTCGCAAAGCTTCCCCCCTGCGGGTGGGGACCGGGGGCTCGAACCAGGTCCTGGTGCACTGTAACATGTGCGTTCAACGAGGTGCACCACCACCTGGCCCCTGACTTATTGAGTTTTTTTTTAATATTTATTTTATTTATTCCCTTTTGTTGCCCTTGTTGTTTTATTGTTGTAGTTATTATTGTTGTTGTCGTTGTTGGATAGGACAGAGAGAAATGGAGAGAGGAGGGGAAGACAGAGAGGGGGAGAGAAAGACAGACACCTGCAGACCTGCTTCACCACCTGTGAAGCGACTCCCCTGCAGGTGGGGAGCCGGGGTTCGAACCAGGATCCTTGTGCCGATCCTTGTGCTTTACGCCACCTGCGCTTAACCCGCTGCACTACAGCCCGACTCCCACTTATTGAGTTTTAACTACCAACTGTGTGCTCTCAAAAGAAAATCCTTAGTGTTGCTGAGGAGTTATTCTGATGCAGTCTCCGCCCCCAGGTTTTACTATGCCGTGAAACCCTAGCATTGCCCCCTTCAACCAATCCTGGCCCTACACGTCACCTCTGGTTGTCGCCCAATAAAAAGCCCCCTCACCCCCCCCCTCTCTCTCTGGGCTCTCGGCTCTCCCTCTCTGAGGTCTCGCCCCTGCTCTCCCCCTGTGGTCGGCCATTGCTGGCTGGCTCCACGTGGTCTGAACCAAACCCCCCCATCCTATAATAAAGATTTGTGTACCCCTTTGCTCTGGACGTCCGCTCTCTTCTCCGCGGTGCAGCCCGACACCAGACCACCTCAACAACACCTTAGGGAGTCGGGTGGTAGCGCAGCGGGTTAAGTGCACATTGCGCAAAGCGCAAGGACCGGCAGAAGGATCCCGGTTCAAGCCCCCGGCTCCCCACCTGCAGGGGAGTCGCTTCACAGGCGGTGAAGCAGGTCTGCAGGTGTCTGTCTTTCTCTCCCCCTCTCTGTCTTCCCCCCCCTCCATTTCTCTCTGTCCTATCCAACAACAACAACAATAATAACCACAACAAGGGCAACAAAAGGGAATAAATAAATAAATAAATATTTTTTTAAAAGAAAATCCTTACCGTGCCCTGTGGCTCAGTCACACTGTTCTCATCACTAAGCTCTGTGATGTGAACTTGGCAGCCATGCAGCCTCAGAAACTTCTAGAATGCTGATGCACACAGGCTGGGGCCTGTCTCCTCGGGGGACCAGAGTGCCAGCCAAGCCCTCTCTGAACTTGTGGAGGGGGGAAGGCTTCCGTTGAACTTCCTGAAGTCCAGACAGGACTGGTGCAGGCCTGAAGGGGGGAGCTGAGGGGAGCATCCACTTGTAGGCACATACACAGGCCCACAGCCCTCCTGAGGCTTCACCACGAGGACGAGCCCCTATGGCCCCGAGACCCTGCGCAGCCAGAAATCAAGAGAGAAGGGGGAGATAGAGAGGGAGAGAGACAGAGAGACACCTGCAGCCCTGCTTCACCACTCGTGAAGCTTAAACCCCAGCAGGTGGGGACTGGACGCTCAAACCTGGGTCCTTGTGCGCTGTAATGTGTGCGCTTAACCAGGTGTGCCACCAGCCGCCCCGTTCTCTAGCCTTAATTTTTACTGGAGCAAGGCAAAGGGGCCCCCTTGCCGTCTGCATGAGCTGCAGAGCCGGCAGCCAGGTCTCCATAGCCCGCTGGTCTCCCTAGGCCTCCTCTGGCCCGGGGAAGCCCCAGGCGTTGGGCCCCAATCTCTCTGAACGTCCACACACAGAAGGACGCTCCCTTCCCTTGGAGAATGGCACCCCGGGTTCTCCTGGCCCTGTCCTGAGGAGTTGAAGCCCAGCAGCCTACCCCGGGGCCACCCCCTCAGTCCCCCGCTGTCTACTTAACATGGGGGTGTCGGACGGGGTGACTGGTCTGGCCGGGTCTGCCTGCCCCTCACCCTGACGTGCTGGTTGCAGGGCGCACGCCCTGAGCGTCCTTCCCCACACGTGACCTCTGCCACCTGCAGCACCACAGTCCCTGCGGGACCCCTCCAGGGCCTTTGCTGCTGTGGGATTCACGGTTGTTCCCTTTCTTTCTTTCAATCACTCTTTCTTTCTTTCAATCACTCTTTCTTTCTTTCTCTCTTTCTCTCTTTCTTTCTTTCTCTTTATTTTTGACTGTGAGTACCATCTTCTTAACATTTGGGATTCACTTCCTTTCTTTTTTTTTTCTTTTTTTCTTTTTTCTTTTACTAGTGACTTAACATTGATTGACAAAATTATGAGATACGTGGTCCAGGAGGTGGTGCAGTGGATAAAGCACTGGACTCTCAAGGAGAAGGTCCTGAGTTCCATCCCCGGCAGCACATGTACCAGAGTGATGCCTGGTTCTTCCTCTCTTGCCTCCTATATTTCTCATTAACAAATAAATATATAAAATCTTTTTTTAAAAAAGAACAAAATTATAAGATAACAGGGGTATAACCACACCGCTCCCACCCCCAGAGCTGTGTTTCCCCCGCCCCTCTGCTGGGAGCCCCAGCACTTTCTCTTCAGGCTGCAGATGTGGGTTGACTATTATGTCTACAACTCTCTTTCTCGATTTGTCTGGATTTGCTCCTCACTCAAGGCCCCGTCTTCTCTTCCTTCCCAAGTCACATCTACTGTCTTTTACTCCATCCCAATGTCCCCCCCTTTGTCCTCTTCTCTCTCCGGGTCCTGACAGGGTTGGGACTCAGAGCCCTCTGGGCATCTTCCATGTCACTTCTCCCACTGTGGGAGTGTGGATCATTCTTCCTGGGGTGCAGAGGAGCACCCTGCATCCCCCCACTAGTCTCCTCTCTTCTTGCACGTCAGCAAGCAGGTCAGGCCCAGGCCCTTCCGCAGTCCCCCAGCCTCCCAACTCTCTCCCCAAGTTGAGTCAGAGGCCGCCTGCACCATGAAAAGACGCCCGAAGTGTAAACCATCCCGCACGCCTCCCGCTCAGTCTCCCTCTGCTCCTGGCATCCAGAGGCCTCTGCCCACCCTGCCCCTGCCCCGCCGAGGCCTGGTGTCTCTGCCGGCAGCACAGCTGTCCCCGGGCTCCTGCAGGGAAGGGTGACTCTGGTCCGGAGCAGAAGCCGGAGACCTTGAGCTCCAGGGTTTATGTCTTTGCTCAGCAGACACCCCCGACAGGCGAGCGCTCCCCTTCAAACCCAGGCCTGGGGGGGGTCAGGGGTGGGGTGCTGGCTACCACAGGGGACCTGTCCTCCGCCCTTCCTTGAGATCCGCTCGTGCCACCTGCCTCCTTGAATGTGGGAACATTTCTGTCTCCTCTCACAGGTGATCAGCGAGTTTGAAGCCTCTCCCGACTCATTTTCCTACAGAATTCCGAACCTGAGTCGGAACCGCCAGTACAGCGTGTGGGTGGTGGCCGTCACCTCCGCTGGCCGGGGCAATAGCAGTGACATCATCACGGTGGAGCCCCTGGCGAAAGGTTCGTCCCTGCGCCAAGATGGGGGGGGGGGGCGTTGTCCAGAGACGACGTTTGGGACTCCAGCTCTCCGGGCCAAAGCTTGTTGTGCCCCCAGTAGCCCGCAAAACAGGGACAGCCCACCAGCCCACGTTCCTGCAGTTCACTCCTGTGACTGTGGGAAATAGGACTGTGGGGGTCGGGGGGGCAGGAGGTGCTGCACTTGGTAGCGCTCACACTACAGTGCACGAGGACCTGGGTTCAAGCACCCAGTCCCCAGCTGCAGGGGGGAAGCTTCATGAGCAGTGAAGTAGGGCTGCAGGGGTCTTTCTCTCTCTCTCTCTCTCTCCATTTTTGTCTTCCTCTCCCCTCTCTATTTTTATTTTGTTTGTTTGTTTATTCATTCATGAGAAAGATAGGAGGAGAGAGAGAAAGAGCCAGATATCACTCTGGGACATGTGCTGCAGGGGATGGAACTCAGGACCCCATGCTTGAGAGTCCAGTGATTTATCCACTGCGCCACCTCCCGGACCACTCGAGTGGTTCCCCCTCTTTATTTCTTTCTGTCTCTATGCGATTGATTAATTTTCTAAAATAGGGTTTTCCACTTGCAAGCACCCGACATTGGCACCCGTCAGAAACGATCCCCTCTGGGTGCGGGGTGCATGTCGTGCCTGGCTCTCAGCCCAGGGTCAAGCCCTGGCACAGGGGTGGGGGCATCACGGCATGAGAGGAAGCTCAGGTGTCCTCTTTCTACGAAGGATATGTCCATCGAATTTGGAACCTGGCAACCACATGTTTAAAGCACCCTCTGTATGTCTCCTATTGCTACAAAGCTCCTTTAAAGGAAGGCCCAGGGGTGTGAGCCAGGCGCAGTCAGGAGAGCTCAGGGCTGGAAAGTGTGGGGTCTCCAGTGCAGCCCCTTGCCCCATATATGCCAGGGTGATGCTCTCTGTGAGTCTCTCTCTCTCTCTCTCTCTCCCTTCCTCCCTCCCTCCCTCCTCCCTCCCTTTCCCTTTCCCTTTCTCTTTCTCTTTTCACACAAATAAGTCCATCTTAAAAAGAAAAAAAGAGACAATGACTTAAGGTTGCAGTTACCAAGGAAGGCAGTCTCAGGAAGAGGGGCACTGGCTGAGCTCCCAGGGAGAGGTGGCTCTGTCCCCAGCAGCCTGTCCCCAGGCCCAGGGCAGGTGTCCTCTGCCTGCAGGCTGCCCCCACCTGGTACCCAGGCACTGGGAATTTGGAAGAGCCCCTACCCGGTGTCAGGGCCCCTACCCGGCACGCAGGCAGCACAGGGCTCACCTCCCGGTCGGGGGAGCACACGGGACTGCCAGTCACTTTACTTCGAAATCAGGCTTCCCAGAAGCAGAAAGGGAAATTCACTGTCCAGTGAGTCCAGTTTGACCTCCCAGAGCTCTTGCTGACAGGGAATAACCAAGAAAAGGAGCCAAGTGGCCAGAGAAAAGAACAGGGTCTCACCAGAGGAGTTTAAAAAGGGGGGGGGGGTT
>NW_026647726.1:0-45848 GCF_950295315.1 Erinaceus europaeus
ACTTCTTAAGCTTTTCCATAAGATTGAAGAAACAGGAATACTCCCTTCCACCTTCTATGAAGCCAACATCACCCTGATACCAAAAGCTGATAGGGACAGAACAAAAAAGGAAAACTACAGACCAATATCTCTGATGAACATAGATGCCAAAATATTAAACAAGATCTTGGCCAACCGGATACAGCAACATATCAAAAAGATTGTTCATCACGACCAAGTGGGATTCATCCCAGGAATGCAACATCCGTAAGTCGATCAATGCCATTCACCACATCAATAAAAGCAAAGCCAAAAATCACATGATTATCTCAACAGATGCAGAGAAAGCCTTTGACAAAATCCAACACCCATTCATGCTCAAAACTCTACAAAAAATGGGAATAGATGGGAAATTCCTCAAGATAGTGGAGTCTACATATAGCAAACCTACAGCCAACATCATACTCAATGGATAGAAGCTGAAAGCATTCCCCCTCAGATCGGGGACTAGACAGGGCAGTCCACTGTCACCGTTACTCTTCAACATAGTATTGGAAGTTCTTGCCATAGCAATCAGGCAAGAGAAAGGAATCAAAGGAATACAGACTGGAAGGGAAGAAGTCAAGCTCTCACTATTTGCAGATGATATGATAGTATACATAGAAAAACCTAAAGAATCCAGCAGAAAACTACTGGAAGTTATTAGGCAATATAGCAAGGTATCAGGCTACAAAATCAATGTACAAAAATCAGTGGCATTTCTTTATGCAAACACTAAATCTGAAGAAGAAGACATTCAGAAATCACTCCCATTTACTGTTTCAGCAAAATCAATCAAATACCTAGGAATAAAGTTGACCAAAGAAGTGAAAGACTTATATACTGAAAACTATGAGTCGCTACTCAAGGAAATAGAAACTGATACCAAGAAATGGAAAGATATCCCATGCTCATGGATTGGAAGGATAAATATCATCAAAATGAATATTCTCCCCAGAGCCATATACAAATTTAATGCAATACCCATCGAAGTTGCACCAAGCTTCTTTAAGAGAATAGAACAAACATTACAATCATTTATCTGGAACCTGAAAACACCTAGAATTGCCAAAACCATCTTAAGGAAAAGAAACAGAAATGGAGGCATCACACTCCCAGACCTTAAACTATATTATAAAGCCATAATCATCAAAACAGCATGGTACTGGAACAAAAATAGGCACACAGACCAGTGGAACAGAATTGAAAGCCCAGAAATAAATCCCCACACCTATGGACATCTAATCTGTGATAAGGGGGCCCAAAGGATTAAATGGAAAAAGGAGGCTCTCTTCAATAAATGGTGCTGGGAAAACTGGGTTGTAACATGCAGAAGAATGAAATTGAACCACTTTATCACACCAGAAACAAAAATCAACTCCAAATGGATCAAAGACCTGGATGTCAGACCAGAAACAATCAAATACTTAGAGGAAAACATTGGTAAAACATTTTCCCACCTACACCTCAAGGACATCTTTGATGAATCAAACCCAATTGCAAGGAAGACTAAAGCAGAAACAAACCAATGGGACTACATCAAATTGAAAAGCTTCTGCACATCCAAAGAAACTATTAAACAAACAGAGAGACCCCTCACAGAATGGGAGAAGATCTTCACATGCCATACATCAGACAAGAAACTAATCACCAAAATATATAAAGACAAAATATATAAAGAGCTCAGCAAACTTAGCACCAAAAAAGCAAATGATCCCATCCAAAAAATGGGCAGAGGATATGAACAAAACATTCACCTCAGAGAAGATCCAAAAGGCTAACAAGCATATGAAAAACTGCTCTAGGTTACTGATTGTCAGAGAAATGCAAATTAAGACAACACTAAGATACCACCTCACTCCTGTAAGAATGGCATACATCAAAAAGGACAGTAGCAACAAATGCTGGAGAGGTTGTGGGGACAGAGGAACACTTTTACATTGCTGGTGGGAATGTAAATTGGTACAGCCTCTGTGGAGAGCAGTCTGGAAAACTCTCAAAAGGCTAGACATGGACCTTCCATATGATCCAGTAATTCCTCTCCTGGGGTTATACCCCAAGGGGTCCCTAACAGCCAACCAAAAAGAGGTGTGTAGTCCTATGTTCATAGCAGCACAATTCATAATAGCTAAAACCTGGAAGCAACCCAGGTGCCCAACAACAGATGAGTGGCTGAGAAAGCTGTGGTATATATATACAATGGAATACTATGCAGCTATCAAGAACAATGAACCCACCTTCTCTGACCCATCTTGGACAGAGCTAGAAGGAATTATGTTAAGTGAGCTAAGTCAGAAAGATAAAGATGAGTATGGGATGATCCCACTCATCAACGGAAGTTGCGTAAGAAGATCTGAAAGGGAAACTAAAAGCAGGACCTGACCAAATTGTAAGTAGGGCACCAAAGTAAAAACCCTGTGGTGAGGGGCAGACATGCAGCTTCCTGGGACAGTGGGGGGGTGGGAGTGGGTGGGAGGGATAGGTCACAGTCTTTTGGTGGTGGGAATGGTGTTTATGTACACTCCTAGTAAAATGTAGTCATATAAATCACTAGTTAATTAATACTAGAGGGGGAAAATTAATTGTATGTCTCGAAGTTTTTCAAAACACAAACTCAATCTTTTCAATATATAGGCTGTGTATTTGATATGCGGACTCTCTCAAAAGCCTAGACCAAGTAGATCAGAAGCAACCAATAGCACAGCTATATACAAGATACTGGGTACTGTACAGCAAACCCTAACAAAAGGACTTTTCAAAGTTAACCCAATTACCAAATAATGTGATGATAACATTATCGATTGTCTTTTTGAACCCTAAGACAGCAGGAACCTCACATCTCCACTATAGAGCCTCTACTTCCCCCAGTCCTGGAACCCTTGGATAGGGCCCACTTTCCCGTATGCCTCTCCCAATCCATATCAAATAATATTGCATCTGCCGATCACAATCTAACCAACACAACGATTGCCACCTCAACAGGCTTCACTTCAGACTGTGTCCAGAGACTTCACGTGTGGAATGACAACCCTTCAGCTTCATCACTCGGGTGAGACCTTTCCTTTTATAGTATACTCTAATTCCATCTCAGGTGGTTCACTTTCTAACAAAGTCCCAAAACCTAGATATAGACCAGGTTCTGTGAGAGAGAGCATATGTTCACACGTATCCGTAAACTACTGCAAAATATATACCTGAAGGCAGAAGTACACTAAAATTTGCAGTGAATAGCCCCCTAACACTTCCTCTCCACTATTCCAAGCTTTGGGTCCATGATTGCTCAACAATTTGTTTGGCTTCGTATGCTAACTCTCTTTTCAGTCACCAGGTTCCAGATGTCATCAGGATGCCGACCAGGCTTCCCTAGACTGAAGACCCCACCAATGTGTCCTGGAGCTCCGCTTCCCCAGAGACCCACCCTACTAGGGAAAGGGAGAGGCAGACTTGGAGTATGGACCGACCAGTCAACGCCCATGTTCAGCGGGGAAGCAATTACAGAAGCCAGACCTTCTACCTTCTGCATCCCACAATGACCCTGGGTCCATGCTCCCAGAGGGATAGAGAATGGGAAAGCTATCAGGGGAGGGGGTGGGATATGGAGACTGGGTGGTGGGAATTGTGTGGAACTGTACCCCTCCTACCCTATGGTTTTGTTAATTAATCCTTTCTTAAATAAAAAATAAAAATAATAATAATAAATAAAAATAAAAAAAGAATTAACGTAAGCACCAGGCAGTGGCGCAGGGGATTAATCACACATGGCACAAAGCACAAGGACTGGCACAAGGATTCAGTTCGAGTCCCCGGCTCCCTACCTGCAGGGGGGTTGCTTCACAAGTAGTAAAGCAGGTCTGCAGGTGTCTATCTTTCTCTCCCCCTCCTCTCTCCATTTCTCTCTGTCTTATCCAACAGCAATAAAAGCAACATCAACAATAACAACAACAAAGAAAGGTGGAAAAAATGGCCACCAGCAGCAGTGGATTTGTAATGCAGGTACCAAGCC
This sequence comes from Erinaceus europaeus, assembly GCF_950295315.1. NCBI lineage: Eukaryota > Metazoa > Chordata > Mammalia > Eulipotyphla > Erinaceidae > Erinaceus > Erinaceus europaeus. The sequence goes on from NW_026647726.1 coordinate 4,022, forward strand.
CCAGCGACAAGCCTCGATTAACCTGGAGGCAAAAAAAAATAAAAAATAAAAAAGAGTTAACAGATTGAAACAGGAGTAGGAACACAATGTCCAGTTCAGAAACACAGTGAGATCTGAAATGATGATGTAACCTCATTTAGGGAGGGGCTCTCACCCCATCTTGCCCCATCTTTTTCATCAACCCATTTTTGTCTCATGTCTGTCCTGTTCACAGTGAAGGCTGACAGAGGGCAAGTGACTTGGTCCACCACTGACTGCCTTGTCAAACCCCATCTTTGATGGGTGCTTATCAAACCTGAGGGTGGTCTTGAGGGCCTCTGACTCGAACAGTAAAGTTTCTCATTATGCCTCAGCTTGTTGAACTTTAGGTAATTTGTAGTTGGATTTTATGGACTTTGATACCATGATATTTACTGTAGTGAGAACACAGTGGAGAGAGAAAGTGTTGTGGGTGGGCTAGGGAGACAGAATAATGGTTCTGCAAAAGACTTTCATGCCTGAGGTTCCAAGGACCCAGGTTGAATCGCCAGCACCACCATCAACCAGAGCTGACCAGGGCTCTGGTGTTTGTCTCTGTATCTCTCTCATTAAAAGAATAAAATTCCCCCCTTTTTTTGTCCTTGTTGTTGTAGCCTTGTTGTGGTTATTATGGTTGTTGTTGATGTCGTCCATTGTTGGGTAAGACAGAGAGAAATGGAGAGAGGAAGGGAAGATAGAGAGGGGCAGAGAAAGACACCTGCAGACTTGCTTCAATGCCTGTGAAGCGACTCCCCTGCAGGTGGGAAGCCGGGGGGCTTGAACTGGGATCCTTATGACGGTCCTTGTGCTCTGAGCCACATGCGCTTAATCCGCTGTGCTACCACCCGACCCCCAAGAATAAAATATTTTTTAAAAAGAAAGTGTTCGTAAGGATCCTGGTTCAAGCCCCCAGCTCCCCACCTGCAGGGGAGTCGCTTCACAGGAGGTGAAGCAGGTCTGCCTGCAGGTGTCCATCTTTCTCTCCCCCTCTGTCTTCTCCTCCTTTCTCCATTTCTCTCTGTCCTATGCAACAACAATGACATCAATAATAACTACAACAATAAAAAAAAACAAGGGCAACAAAAGGGAATAAAAAAGGAAAGAAAGAAAGAAAGAAAGAAAGAAAGAAAGAAAGACAGAAAGAAATACAGTGTTGTGGGGAACCTAAGCACAGATGTTACCTACCTCTAAATGGCAGGTTCGTGCCCCAATCTCACACAGCCTCATGTCATATGGCCAGGTTGTGAGGGTTCGCAGAAGTAGATGAAATAGTTACGGCAATGGACAATGGGAAGGCTCTCAAAGGTCAGATACAACATACAGTTCTCAGAGCGAAGAGGGGAAGGTATTGCTTAGGGCTTGCTGCTATAGCAGGAAAAGAATCAGCATGCAAGGCTTTCCAAGGCTTAGACAGTAGCTTTAGAAAATTACTATTTGGTGGCCTGGGAGGTGGTGCAGTAGATCAAGAGTGGGGCTCTCAAGTATGAGGTCCTGAATTCAATCTCTGGCTCTGTATGTATGAGAGTGATGTTGGGGTTTTCTCTCATAATAAGCGCTCTCTCCTTTTCTCTGGCAAAGCAGATAACTATTCATCTGGAGTGTAGTCCCTTTTGGAGGGCCATGATTTGGAAACTAAGCAAGCCAGGGATGTAGCACTTGAAATGCACTTTCCTTACTAGAAAAAAGAAGGATGGTCTAAGGAACACAGTTTTAATCCAAATCCTCCAGGTCCTTTACAAAGGAAGGGAGGAGGTAGCCTCTTCTCCATGTGGGGTATGAACAGCTCTCAGGGTGGTTTGGAAGGCTGGCTTCCAAAAGGCCAACTGTGTGAGAATGGCTGAAATTGTCAATACTCTCAAGAAATGGTTTTTTTTTTTTTTGGGGGGGGCGGTGTTCGTGGTGGTGCACTTGGTAGAGCACAGCTACCAAGAGCAAAAATCCAGGTTCTAGGTCCTGGTCCCTGTGAGTGGTGAAGCAGAGCTGTAGATGTCTCTCTGTTTCTGTCTCTATGTTCCCCCTCACCTCTCAATTTCTTTCTGTCTTTATATAAAAAAGATATACAGTTGTAAAGAAAGACTACTACAGGGAGTGCTCTAATTCAGTGATCTTGCCTTGGGGAGGTCAGCAGCTAGCTCTTTGGTGAGTCATTCTAAACTCTGTCCTCCACAGTGGAATGAGCCCAGATTAGGTTTTCAGGGGGCCACAGGCTAAAGATGGGAAGGTTCTAATGGAATGAAGGTCTGGGGGTTCACCCTTAGTAACTGGAGAGTTGTCTAAATTCATAAGTCGGCCATCACAAGCCAGATGGCTGCAGGGTTTGATTTATTTATTTTTTTATACACTTTTTTTTTTTTGCCTCCAGGGTTACTGCCGGGGCTCGGTGCTTGCATCACGAATCCACTGCTCCTGGAGGCCATCTTTTCCCCATTGTTGTTGCTGTTATTGTTATTGGATCAGACAGAGACAAATTGAGAGGAGGGGAAGACAGAGAGGGGGAGAGAAAGGCAGATACCTGCAGACCTGCTTCAACGCTTGTGAAGCGCCCCCCAGCTCCCTACAGGGGCTTTACCAGGGGCTCCAACCAGGGTCTTTGAGCTTCATAGCACACTTAACCTGGTGTGCCACCGCTTGGCCGCCTATTCCCAGCACATTCTAAGTAAATTTTTGAAGATTCTGGAAACTACTTGGATTTCAGAACATTGATCTTCAGACTGAAGTGTGAAAATAAAAATAAAAAAAGACACTGTGGGCTTGGAAATTAGACCAGGGTTCAAATTCCACTCTGTCACTTACTATCAGTGTAACTTTGGCCCAGTAATTCTGGAATTGCTCTCAGTCCACTGGGGCATTTAACAGATGAAATGAGCATCTATTCAGAAGACAAATACTGAGACACTTTGTAGATGATAACTGGCAGTTATTTTCGCTGCCTTAAGAAACAGGGCGCCGGGGATATGGCACAGTGGATCAAGTGTTGGACCCTCAAGCAGGAGGGCCTGAGTTCGACCCTGGTCAATGGATATGCCACAGTGATGCTGTGGTTCTCTCTTTCATAAACAAATCTCGAGAGGAAATAAAAACGGACAAGAAAAAGAAAAAGGCCGCGGAGTCCGAAAAGGAGACAAGCCTGAATGTGAGGACACAGTTAACTCTTTCTCAGCATCGCGCCCTAAGTTCAGAAAGGTACCGTGTCAGCCTCCTCAAGCGTCTCAGCATCCCCGTCCTGAGGTGTGAAGGCAGGGCGGGAAAAGCTGGCGAGCTGCACAAACAGAGATGCCTTGTCAGTCCCTATGGAGCTGGCTCACTCTCTGGTGTTTGCCCCGCTCGCAATGTTTACACACTTTGTCTAGAGGGGCATGTCCCCAGGTACAGCGCTTGGCTGCTGGAGGGAAGCTTCGGTCCTGTTCAGATCCTCACCGATCTCATCTGTCCTCAAAGGACTGCCCGACAAACGTTTCTCCCCTCTCCACCGACCCACCCCGTCCAGAATCGGGCTGAGGGCTCTCCCCGCCTCTCACTGCCCCCGGGACCCCGGAGGCACTCACTGCCGATGCCTTTGGCTTGGTGAAGAAGCTCCTGATCGCCTGCCTGCTGTGGCTCCTCCACGGCCTGGGAGCCCAGCTCTGGCGGGGCGACTTTTGGGGGCGACCCGTCTTCCTCGGACAGCTGGGCAGCGGTCTCTGGCTGCCCCAAGCCAAGCCAGTTGCTCAAACCCCGGAACATCCCGCCTGTAGAGTCGCCGCTGCCGCGGCCCGGGTCACTAGAGACTCCAGGGGGTTCCAGGGGAGGCCGATGGCACAGCCCAGGTCTCCCAGATAGATGACCGGAAGTGCGACTCGCAGCAAAACATATAGCTGCTTCCCCACCCCTATGGCGGCCTACGTCACTTCCGGCAGGAGGGCCCGTGCCTGCGTTGTTGTCACTCTGTGCTTTTATTGCGCGTGCGCAGAAAGCAGACAAAGGGCTTTCCCATCAGGAAAGGCCCCGCCCCTTTCCCCAGCCGGGTGGGCCACTGAGCCGCTTGAAGCTGTGACTCTGCCCGGCCTTTTCGAGCCCCTCTGGGCGGCCTAACGCATGTGGGAAACTTTAACCCCTTCCTGACAGCAAAGCAAAGCTAGCCCTGGGCTTCTAGGTCTAACTACCTGGCATAGATGGGAAAAGAGAGTATAGAGCAAGATGTTAAAGGACACCATGTAGTGCAGGCTGCAGAATCTAGGCACTGGGGATCTCCAGGACAAGCTACCCTCACCCCGTCTTCCAAAAAAAAAAAAAAAAAAGGATGTAGGAGAAAAAGGGAGCCTGTGATAAAAACATTAAAGTGGCAGCGTGGAAGATAGCTCAGCTGGCAGAGCACCAGGCTATCATGCTTCTTTGGGACTTGGTGCTGCATGGGCTGGGGTGGGGCCCTGGCTATTCTCTCTCTTAATGTGAAGCTCTCTGTGTCTAAGAAATACATAATAATAATCCTTGAAATGATTTAAGACATAGTAAGCCATGCACATTTTATTTGAATCCTAATTGGCCAAACACTTGGGGCCGGTGTGAAGTTTATAAAGAATCGGAAAGTTGGACGCTGCATGGTTTGTGACACTAGGGGATTATGAAGTTAAATTGTGGCAGGCTAGGGCGGAGGGTAGATAGCATAATGGTTATGCAAACAGATTCTCATGCCAGAACTGAACAGTGCTCTGGTTAGATACAATGAATAAATAGATAAATAAATAAAAAATAAAATTGTGGTAGGCTACACCTAACAGAAGTTCACAGGCTTGGCCATTTTTAAGTGCATTTAGTTCAGTGGTGTCAAGTTTGTTCACAATGTTGTACAGCCAGTCTCCAGAACAGCCTGCTGTAAAGGTGAAACTGGGTACCCATTAAATGATGCCTCCTTCTCTACTCCCTCACCCCCAGCCCCTGGCAGTCACCCTGTTTTTGTTTGTTTGTTTCTGTTTCTGAGTTGGATTGCTCTAAGAATCCCGTGTAAGAGGGACCATATCCTAATTCATCTTTTATGATTGACTTTTACTCAGCAAACGTCCTCAAGGGTCATCTGTGTTGTAGTACGTGTTCGACTTCTCTTAAAATCCTGTAAAGGTTGAGTAATATCAGTTGTGTCTATCTATCACTTTTTAAATTTTTTTATTGGGGAATTAATGGTTTACAGTTGACAGTAAAATACAGTTGTTTATATATATGTAATATTTCTGTTTTGCACATAACAATTCAACCCCCACTAGGTCCTCCTCTGCCATCATGTTCCAGGACCTGAACCCCCCAGCCCCCCCAGATATCTATCCCTTTTTGTGTATCCATTCAACTGTTGATGAACTTAGGAGTTAATTTTTAAATATTGCGTGTGTGTTTAAAGGAATTATTATCTTCCTTTAGAGGCAGTTACATTAAAATGAGGTCATTGGAGAGGGCCCTCATTAAATCGGACTGGTGCTCTTGCGAGAAGAGCGTAGGACACAGGGAACATGATGTGAAGACAATGAAAGAACACGGTCATCTAGGAGGAAACAAACCTTGAGAAAGATCCACCCTCGCAAAACTTTGATCTCTCCGCCATCTCTCTGTTCTCTAGAACTAAGAAGAATAAGTTCCTTTTTATTTCTTTTTGCCTCCAGGGTTATCTCTGGGGCTCGGTGCCTGCACTATGAACCCACTGCTCCTGGAGGCTATTTTTCTCATTTTGTTGCCCTTGTTACTGTTATTGTTGTTATTGCTGTTGTTGGATAGGACAGAGAAATCGGGAGAGGAGGGGAAGACAGAAAGAGGGAGAAAAAAATACCTACAGACCTGCTTCACCACTTGTGAAGCGACCCCATCTGTAGGTGGGGAACCAGGGGCTCGAACCGGAATCTTTATGCCAGGTCCTTGCACGTCACACCATGTGCACTTAACCCACTACACTACAGCCCAGCCCCCCCAAGAGTAAGTTTCTATTGTTTAAGTTCTCTGTGGAATTTTGTCATGGCAGTCCAAGCAAACTGATGGAATACTCATTAAATGTTTTCTGGAAAAAAAAATCTTTTAGAGAGCCGAACTGAGATACTTACCGATGAAATGATACACTGGCATTTGCTTCAAACTGATAGAAGATGGAGGAATGGATGCGAAGACAGAGGAAACAAGCCTGGTTCTGGGTTGATAATTGTGGAAGTTGGGATTTCAGGTTTGCTTTGACATAGTTAACTCTTTCCATAATAACATATAAACAAAGAAAAATTAACCAACTGAATAACTACCTTTCAGATCAATGAGTTCACAAACTTATTTCCTTTTTTTGAAACTATTGTCTTTATTTACTGGATAGACAGCCAGAAATTGAGAGAAGTGGAGGGGCCGGGTGGTGGTGCACCTGGTTGAGCGACATGTTACAGTGCGAAAGGACCGGGTTCGAGCCCCTGGCCCCCACCTGCAGGGGGAAAGCTTTGCAAGTGGTGAAGCAGGGCTGTAGGTGTCTCTCTGTCTCTCTCCTCCTTCCCTCTCGATTTCTGGCTGTTTCTATCCAATGAATAAAGATAATAAAAAATAAATTAAAAAAATTGAGAGAAGTGGGGAGATAGAGAGAGAGAGACAGAGACAGATACCTGCAGCACTGCTTCACCACTTGTGATGTGTTCCCTATGCCGGTGGGCACGGGGGGGGGGGGGCTTGAACCCAGGTGTTTGTAGTCTGTACATTCAACCTGTTGTGCTACCACCCGGCTCCAATATTTGCTTTCTTTATTATTATTATTTATTACTATTAATATTATTTCACCAGAGCACTGCTCAGCTCTGGCTTATGGTGGTGTGGGGGATTGAACCTGGGACTTTGTGGAGCCTCAGGCCTGAGTCTCTTTACAGAACCATTATGCTATTTACCCCCTGCCCATTCTTCTTTTTTTTTAAATTATTTACATATTTTAATGAAGGAGGAACACAGAAAGATAGAGCCCAGAGCACTGCTGGGCTCTGGCTCAGGATGATAGTGAGGATTGAACCTGCGACCTCAGAGCTTCAGACATAGGAGCTTGGCACTCCTGGCCCCACGTACTGTGACATTATTTTGTGACATTACCGACATTCCAACCTGTTTTCAGAGACTGGATATTGATTCAACTTCGGAAATCAGGAAAGATCTTCTGCCCGTGCCTTATGGGATTTAGTCTGAGAATCTGAATTTGAGAAGAAATTTATTTACTTATTTGCCTCCAGGGTTATCAGAGTAACTCTCACCTCTGGCTAGTGGTGGTGCCAGCACTGTTATCACTATGGTTTCTCTCACACGAATAATATGATTTTGATTGTGACTGTCAGTTTACAAGGCTGTGGGTAAAATGTGACACATCTCGAGTGGGGGGAGACAGAATGGTGGCTCTGCAAACGACTTCCATGCCTGAGGTTCTGAAGTCCCAGCTTCAGTCCTCAGCACTGGCAAAAAAAATCAGTCAATCAGTCACACCACACAGGGAGCTGCGACCACACTATGCCGCCATCAAAGTTCCCAGTCCCTCCACTCTTACTGCTCTGTGCTCACTCCTCTTTTGGGGATCTCAGTCCTAGAGAGACTAAGAGCTTCTCCGCACTTGACTTTGTTCCTTTGTGTCCCACCTGTCAGTGAGGTCAGTTTCTAAATCCCACTTGGTCGTCGACGACGTTTGTCTCTCTCTGGTCATCTCCATTTCCCTATTCCTTCCATCTCGCTCCAAAGCCTCCCGTTGCTCAGGGCTAGAGCCTCTCACCTTCAAGATTTGGGAATATTAATGCCCCCCACCCGCCAAGTAGTCGCGAAAAAAGTCACTGGGTGAGGCCTCAGTGGTCCTGCCCCCGCCCCCGCCCCCCGATTATTCTAGCCTTGCTTTGTTTGCGACACCAGAGTTCTAGGACGCCCGGAGATTCCAGCGGGCGCGTCGACGCCCCCACTGTGAGGCCCTCCAGGCGTGCCGCGGGTCCTTCGCCTCCGGGCGCCCCAGCCCTCTCGGGTGCGCAGCCAGGAAAGCGCGGACGTCGGTGACCCGGCGCAGCTCGGCCCGGCGCGGGGCACCCCGCGACCCCCAGGGGCCGGCCGGCCACGTGGCGTTCCTCGCGCGTCCCCGGAGAGCCGGAGCCGTGCGCCCAGAGGGGAGGAGCTGTCCCCGGGCCGGGCGCGTCCAGGGCGGAGGGTGACGCACAGCTGCCGGTGGCGGCGGGAGCACTTCGGGTGCAGCCCCCAGCTCCCCAGCGTGAGTCAGCGGGGCCGGCGGCGGGAGAGGCCGGGAGAGGCCGGGAGAGGCCAGGTGGGCCTGGAGGGCGGGCGGGCGGGCGGGATCGGGGCGCCCCTAGCGGCGGCCCCCTCCCCAGGTGCGCGGCGGGCCCGCCTCCATCCTCCCGGCCGCTCTTCCTGGGCGGCCGCCGCCAGGCAGGTAACCCCCGCGTCCCCGGGACCTCCCCGCCCCCGGCCGGTGCCCAGGGCCCGCGCGGCCCCGCGCCATTGTCCCCTCCGGGCCGGCGCCCCCGCGGGCGCGGGGAGAACGGGCGGGACCCCCCGAGTCCGGGCGCGGGGCCGGGGCCTCCCCGCCGTGGGTGGCGGCGCCGTCGGAGCCCGCCCTGCGGCGGCCCCCGCTCCGGCCCGGGCGCTGCGTCCCGGGGTGCGCGCTCCCCGCGGGGAGGCCGGCGTGGCCTCGGCCCCAGCCCCCGGTTGCCTCCCGGGCGGGCGGCGGGAGCCGGAGCCCCGCGATGGCGCTGGCGGAAGTGTCCTTCCAGTCCCCTCCCCCCGTGCTCTCCGAACGGCGACCCTCGCCGCGCTGGATCCCGGCCCGCTGCTCGGGGGGCGCAGCGTCCCCTGACCGGCTGCTGCCACCAGCTCACTTTCCTCCCCCCGCCGCCCGCGCGCATTTGCACCGATTGGATACGTGTGTCTCACGCAGTAACGTGCCCCCACCTCCAAGTGTGCCGAGGGGGGACTCAGCGAGCTACCCGGCGGTGCGAGCACCCCGCCTACGTGGACCGAGGCTGTCTGCGTGGCTCCAGAAAGTTCCCTCTGGCCCCCTCTCCAGCCAATCCGCAACGTCCCGCCCCCCGCCCCCATTTCTAGCGTAGCATAAAAAGAATTTTTTTTTTTTTTTGGTCTGTTCTAGAACTTCGTGAAGCAGGATCGTCCCAGTAAGTACTCTTTTGTTGCGAACGTTACTTTTGAAAATGGGCCGTTTTATTGAGAAGGTGTCTCTTGCTGCTCCCCGAACTTTCTTCAGGTCTCCAGACCTGCGCTCTCCGGAGCAGTGGCAGCTGGAGCCCCTGGCCAGCCTGGCTTGGGATGTGCAGTCCAGTCCGTCCGCAGACACACCCGGTTTCGGAAGGCGTATTAGCCAAGGGAAAAAGAGAAAAAAGGGCGAAGGATCTTAAACCGTCTGTGTTAAAACGACAGTGTTGTGCAAACAGTGGGTAGTATTTTGGGATACATAAGAAATGATTAAAATCAGCTTCGTCTTACTTTTTTAATGTGGCTGCTGGATTTAACACACACACACACACACACACACACACACACACACACACACACACACACACCCTATAATTCCTTTTTTAAACCAGAGCACTGCGCAGTTATGGCTTATGGTGGTGGGGTGGGGGACTGAACTGGGACTTTGGGGGCCTCAAGACATGAGACTATCTTTAAATAACCATTATGCTATCTACCCCCACCCTATTATTTTTACTTTATTCTTTTTTTTTTTTTTTTTTACTGGAGTAGAGCTCAGCTCTGGCTTATGGTGGTGCTGGGTATTGAACCTGGGCATTCAGAGCTTCGGGTATGCAAAACGTCTTTGCATACCCCTTACAGCACCCCGGAAACATCTTCCTGGGCAGCAGGTGTCCTCCATTCTCTTTGCTGACCATTGGAGGTGCCTGCCATAGGAATGGGAAAATGAAAGCTTGATTTTCGCAGGGGGGTAAATCACCTCATTTAAGGGAGCAGCTTGGAGAGTGGTGCCTTTCCTTGCAGTTTAATGTTATTTATTTATTATTGGATAGAGACAGAGAAATTGCAAGGGGAGCGGAAGACACAGACAGACACCTGCAGCCCTGCTTCACCACTTGTGAAGCTTTCCCCCTGCAGGTGGGGACCAGGGACTTGAACCTGGGTCCTTATGCACTGTAATGTGTGCGCTTAACCAGGTGCACCACCACCTGGCCCCTCCTTGCAGTTTAAAGACTTTCCTGCAAACTTCTTGGCTTAAAGTAAGTGGGAAGGACTAGGCAGCCTCTTGGGTGTGAAGTTAGAGGTTTCCAAGAAGGATTTGTAAAAATACCTGCTCTGCAGAATAAAGGTATCTTGTGCTTTTAAAAATTGAGAAGACTAGTACTGTAATTGCCTGCACCATGTGTATGTTTGTGTGTGTGTGTGTGTATGTATGTATATATATATATATATATATATATATATATATATATATATATGATCTCCAACTACCAGGGTTGTTGCTGGAGCTATATCTCACAACTCTACTGCTTCATAACCTTTTTTCCCCTTTTTTTCTTTTTTAAAAGATTTTATTAGTGAGACAGATAGGAGGATAAAGAATGAACCAGACATTACCCTGGTACATATGCTGCTGGGGCTTGAACTCAGGACCTCATGAGTGAGAATTCAGTGCTTTATCCACTGAGCCATCTCCCAGACCACATCCTTATTTATTTTTTTTTCTTTTTCTTTCTGCTCAGTTCTGGCTTGTGATAGTGCTAAGGATTGAGCCTGGGACCTGGAAACCTTAGGCAGGAACTTGTTTTATGTAACCATTATGCTACCTCCCTGCCCTAATAATGTGTTTGTTTTTCTTTTTTCTCGCTACCAGCTGGGTCAGGGTGCCAGCACTAGGAATCTTCCTGCGAATCCTTGGCTCTTTGTGGCCATTTCCTCCATTTTTCTTTTCTTTCTTTAAAAATTATTTTAGGGGAGTCGGGCTGTAGCGCAGCGGGTTAAGCGCAGGTGGCGCAAAGCACAAGGACCGGCATAAGGATCCCGGTTCGAACCCCGGCTCCCCACCTGCAGCAGAGTCGCTTCACAGGCGGTGAAGCAGGCCTGCAGGTGTCTGTCTTTCTCTCCCTCTCTGTCTTCCCCACCTCTCTCCATTTCTCTCTGTCCTATCCAACAACGACAACAACAATAATAACTACAACAATAAAACAACAAGGGCAACAAAAGGGAATAAATAAATAAAATAAATATTTAAAAAAATTATTTTAAAATATTTATGTATTTATTAGCTAGAGACAGGCAGAAATTGAGAACAAAGGGGGTGATAGAGAGGGAGAGAGACAGACACCTTCAGCCCTGCTTCACCACTTGCAAAGCTTTCCCACTGCAGGTGGGGACTGGGGGCTTGAACCAGGGTCGTTGCGTATTGTAACATATGTGCTCAACCAGGTGTGCCACCACCACCCGACCCCTCCAATTTTTTTCTTTCTATTTTATTTTTACTAGATAGGACAGAGAAATTGAGAGGGGAGGGGAGATAGGGAAAGAGAAAGACACCTGCAGATCAGTTGCACAGTTCGTGAGGCGTCCTCCCTGCAGGTCGGGTGTGGGGCCTCGAACCTGGGTCCTTGTGCATGGTGATATGTGTGTTAACCGGGTGCACCACCACCCAGCTCCCACAACTTTTTTTTTTTTGCCTCCAGGGTTATTGCTGGGGCTCGGTGCCTGAACTAGGAATCCACTGCACCTGGAGGCCATTTTTCCCTTTTGTTGCCCTTCCTTGTTGTTTATCGGTGTTGTTACTATTGTTCCTTGTTGGATAGGACAGAGAGACATGGAGACAGGAGGGGAAGACAGAGAGGGGGAGAGAAAGACAGACACCTGCAGACCTGCTTCACCGCCTGTGAAGTGACTCCCCTGCAAGTGGGGAGCCGGGGCTCGAACCGAGGTCCTTCCGCCGGTCCTTGCGCTTTGCGCCACGTGCGCTTAACCCGCTGCGCTACCGCCCGTCCCCCCCAACATTTTTTTAAGCTAGAGCACTGCTCAGTTTTCTCTCTTTCCTTTCTTCGTTCCTTCCTTTTTACCAGAGCACTGCTCAGTTTTGGTTTATGTAGTGCTGGGGATTGAACAAGGGATCTTGGAACCTCAGGCATGAAAGTTGTTTGCGTAAACATTATGCTGTCTCCCCAGTCTTCCTTCTTGCATTCTCTCTTTCTTTCATAGAGTGAGAGAGACAGGTGAAACACCTGTTGTGTTGCTCCACAGGAGGAGACAGGTACTTGAAGAAGGGGATGAGGCCTTGAACCTGGGGCTTTGCCCTTGGTAAATTGCGCGCTCCACTGGATATGCTACCACCTGCCCCCCCCAATATTTCCAAGTGTGGTGTTTTGATATTCTTTTGTTCTGAGATATACTATTGTACCTTCACTGTTTGTGTACCATGAACTGATCTTACATGAAGGCTTTTTGACAGTGATCTGTGACTTCACATGCATACATTTCAATGTCCTGTGGAGTTTTTTTCTTGCTAACTTAAAAGGGGAGCCAACTGAATAGTGGGCCAGTGCCAGAATAAGATGCAATTACTGCCCTTGAATTACACAGGAATGGCGAGGCTGAAAAGGGCAAGGACCTTGACTGTTTAAAGGCCCAATGTCCCCAGGTCCTGGGGGTGTGCCTATCTCGCACTAGATACTCAGTAGGAGGCTGTTAAGTGGCACAATGGATCACGTGTTGGATTTGCAACCTTGTCCCAAGTTTGATCCCTGGCATGACATGTGCCAGAGTGATGTTTTGCTTCTGTCTTATGAATAGACTGTCAGTAGACATTTTTTAAAAAAAAATATTTTCCCTTTTGTTGCCCTTGTTTTATTGTTGTTGTAGTTATTGTTGTTATTGATGTCGTCGTTGCCGGACAGGACAGAGAGAAATGGAGAGAGGAGGGGAAGACAGAGAGAGAGGGGGAGAGAAAGACAGACACCTGCAGACCTGCTTCACCGCCTGGGAAGCGACGCCCCTGCAGGTGGGGAGCCGGGGCTCGAACCGGGATCCTGCCGCGGGTCCTTCCGCTTCGCGCCACGTGCGCTTAGGCCGCTGTGCCCCCGCCCGCCTCCCTTAGCCGACGTTTGTGAGCTGGCCTCACCGGAGAGCGGATGGTTCCGAGGTAAGGGCTGATTTCCCCGGCTCAGAGGCCGCGGAGAGAGCGGCCGTCCACAGTGTGCAGAAACGCGGCCGGCTTGTCATTGTCATGTCTGCCGGGACTGGTGGGGTGCCTGGGACATGTGGCGATTGCGAGGCCTTCCGGATCTGGGCTGCCGCTCGGGATCTTTTAGGCCACGTGGCCAGTGCAGAGGAGCCGGGGTGCTGAGTGCGACAGACAGGACTGTGTTCTGTAGAGCAGACCTGGGGACTTGAACTTGGGGAAGCCATTTGGCATAGGACTTTTTACTTATTTATTTCCCCCCCTTTTTTTTTCTGTTTTTCTTTTTGCCTCCAGGGTTATTGCTGGGGCTCGGTGCCTGCACCATGAATCCACCGCTCCTGGAGGCCATTTTTTCCCCTTCGGTTGCCCTTGTTGTTGTAGCCTTGTTGTGGTTATCGTTGCTGTTGATGTCATTCGTTGTGGATAGGACAGAGAGAAATGGAGAGAGCAGGGGAAGACAGAGAGGGGGAGAGAAAGATAGACACCTGCAGACCTGCTTCACCGCCTGTGAAGCGACTCCCCTGCAGGTGGGGAGCCGGGGGCTCGAACCGGGATCCTTATGCCAGTCCTGGCGCTTTGCGCCACCTGCGCTTAACCCGCTGTGCTACCGCCCGACTCCCTTTTTTTTTTTTTTTTTTTTTTTTTAATCATCGCTCTCTACTCAGCTCTGGCATGTGTGGTGCTGGGGACCAAACCTAAGGCCTCACCCCTGCAAGTCGTGCACTTTGCTGGCTGAGTCATCTCCGACTGATTTGAGAGGGGACCTGTGTATTTTGGGCAGCGTTTGTGAACTCACTCACCGTGAGCATGGTTGGCCGGTTCACAAGGAGCTCACAGTTTAGAAGGGAGTTAGCTTGACTCATCTGATTTATTTAGTTTACTAGAGCCCTGCTCAGCTGATGGTGGTGCTGGGGATTGAACCTTCAGACCTTGGAGCCTCAGACCTGAAAATTCTTTGCAGAACTTGGATGGGTAGCAGCTGGAGAAATGACTTAACTGCTTGGGCTTCTGACTTTGGTTCTTGAGGTGCCCAGTTCAGTCCCCGGCACTTCATGTACCAGAGTGGTGCTCTGGCTTGTCTGTCTGTCTGTCTGGCTGGCTGACTGGCTCTCCTTTTCTCAGCCTCATGTGAAACTTGTCTCTCATATGTAATAAATCCAAGAAATCCAGTGGCTAATGAAACCGTCTCAGCAGCTGTCTTCATTTAGCACGCTTAGCCGGGGACAGTGCATTTATTGAGAGTGATACGGTCTCTGACTGTAGCTTATGTCTGGCAGTGTGTTAATAGAGGGTTTGATCTTGAGTTCTGCTCTACCAGGCATCAGCAAATATGTTTTGGAAAAGATACAGATGGAAAGAGTTCAAGCTTTGTAGACTCAGCCCTGCAATTATAGCAAGAAAGCAGGGCCTCGGCCATTGAAAACGGAATTACGGCTACTGAAGTTCAAGTTCCAAATCGTTTTCACATATCATGAATCTTCCACTCTTTTTTTTTTTTTTTTTTTTGCCTCCAGGGTTATCGCTGGGGCTCGGTGCCTGCACTATGAATCCACTGCTCCTGGAGGCCATTTTCCCATTTTGTTGCCCTTGTTACTGTTGTTATTGTTGGTATTGCTGTTGTTGGATAAGACAGAGAGAAATCGAGAGAGGAGGGGAAGTCGGGGAGAGAAAGATAGACACCTATGGTCCGGGAAGTGGCACAGTGGATAAAGCATTGGACTTTCAAGCAGGAGGTCTTGAGTTCAGTCCCTGGCAGCACATGTACTGAGCGATGTTTGATTCTTTCTCTCAATCCTCCTATCTTACTCATTAATAAAGAAAAAATTAAAAAAAAATTATTTATTTATTTTAAAAAATATTTATTGTATTTATTTATTCCCTTTTGTTGCCCTTGTTGTTTTATTGTTGTAGTTATTATTGTTGTTGTCGTTGTTGGATAGGACAGAGAGAAATGGAGAGAGGAGGGGAAGACAGAGGGGGGAGAGAAAGATAGACACCTGCAGACCTGCTTCACCGCCTGTGAAGCGACTCCCCTGCAGGTGGGGAGCCGGGGTTCGAACCGGGATCCTTATGCCGGTCCTTGTGCTTTGCGCCACCTGTGCTTAACCCGCTGCGCTACAGCCCGACTCCCAATAAAGAAAATTTTTAAAAAATTTTAAAAAAGAAAGATAAAGGGAGTTGGGCGGTAGCATAGCGGGTTAAGCGCAGGTGGCGCAAAACGCAAGGACCAGCGTAAGGATCCCAGTTCGAGCCCCTGGCTTCCCACCTGCAGGGGAGTCGCTTCACAGGCGGTGAATCAGGTCTGCAGGTATCTATCTTTCTCTCCCCCTCTCTGTCTTCCCCTCCTCT
This sequence comes from Erinaceus europaeus, assembly GCF_950295315.1. Taxonomy (NCBI): domain Eukaryota; kingdom Metazoa; phylum Chordata; class Mammalia; order Eulipotyphla; family Erinaceidae; genus Erinaceus; species Erinaceus europaeus. Next base: position 19,533 of record NW_026647726.1, read on the forward strand.
CTCCATTTCTCTCTGTCCTATACAACCAAGATGACAACAATAATAACCACAACAATAAAACAACAAGGACAACAAAAGGGAATAAATAAATACTAAAAAAAAAAAAAAGAACCAGATGTCACTCTGGTACATGTGCTGCTGGGGATTGAACTTGGGACCTCATGCTTGAGAATCCAATGCTTTATCCACTGTGCCACCTCCTGGACCACAGCTCTCTTTTATTATCATTGTTACCATTTTATTTTTTAATTAAAAATATTTACTGGAGCATGAGTGTAGATAGCATAATGGTTATGCAAAGAGACTCTCATGCCTGAGGCTCCAAAGTCCCAGGTTCAGTCCCCTACACCACCAGAGCAATGCTCTGGTAAACAACAACAACATATATATATATATATATATATATATATATATATATGGTTGTTGGAAAATTCATGACACATTTTTGCATATAAAAATATAAAAATAATACGTCATGAATTTTCTGACAACCCAGTATTTATTTTACTTGATAAGGACAGAGAAAAATTGAGAGGGAAAGGCAAAAGCTGGGGTCAGAGTGGGCCTCTGACTTAGCTTACTGTAATCCTTCCAACCCCTTAGGAGATTTTTAAAAAATGTCTTGGTTCCCCCCCATATCCTACATTTTTTGTCAGTGTTTTCTTTTTTAAAAAATCTTTTAATGTTTATTTATTTCTTCCCTTTTGTTGCCCTTGTTTTCTTGTTGTAGTTATTATTGTTGTTGTTGTTATTGGATAGGACAGAGAGAAATGGAGAGAGGAGGGGAAGACAGAGGCAGGGAGAGAAAGACAGACACCTGCAGACCTGCTTCACCGCCTGTGAAGTGACTCCCCTGCAGGTGGGGAGCCGGGGGCTCGAACTGGGGTCCTTAAGCCGCGCCCTTGCGCTTTGCGCCACATGCGATTAACCTGCTGCGCTACTGCCCGACTTCCCCAGTGTTTCCTTTTTATAAATAAAAATAAATAAAAAATGTCTTGATGTTGATTGAGAAAAAGGTTACTCCCCTTTTAGAGCAATTTCAGATTCTTGGCAAAACCCTCCCTGACTGTCGACACCCCAAGTCTAAGCGGGGCATTTGGGATAGTGGGTAGACGGGTCCGGATAAAATCACGCAGTTTTTATAGTTACCTCTGTGCTTGCTCTTGGTGTTGCTCATGTCCTAAGTGGTCGGCCAGATCTCTGATGCCCTGTGTCCACCATCATAGTGTCCGCCATCCAGAGGGTTCTCAGCAACCCCTGGACGGTCACCCACCCCTTCAGCCTCTGCCCACCACTGAGCTTTCCATCTCCATAGCTTGGCCTTCCCTCTCTCCCTCCCTCTCTCTCTTCTAGTCTCCTCTTCCTCCTCTTTCTTCTTCATTTAGTAATAACCAGGCTTTAAGTCATATATCATGCTAATATAAATGGAAAAACATTTTTTTTAAATATTTGATTTATTAATTGAGAGGGCTAGGAGGAGTGATAGATAGATAGAGATAGAGAAAACCAGACGTCACTCTTGTACATGTGCTGCTGGGGACTGAACTCAGGACCTCATGCTTGAGAGTCCGACGCTTTATCCACTGCGTTACCTTCCAGACCACAGAAAACAAAAAAAATTCAATAGATGGAGAGTAACGATTTGATACCATTAACAGTCACTTCAGATACAGATTTTCTGTAGACAATTCTCATTAGCCTGAACAGCCCTATGTACAGAACAAACCCTATAACAGAAATTTTAATCAGTGGTAAACTACAGAAGTTATTTAAAGATATAACTATTTTTAGTTGTCTTTATTTATTGGATAGAGATAGCCAGAAATCAAGAGGGAAGGGGGAGGGAGAGGCAGAGAGACAGACGGACACTGCTTCATCGCTCACAAAGCTTTCCCCCTGTACGTGGGGACTGGGGGCTCGAACTCGGGTCCTTGCACATTGTAACGTGTGCTCACACAGGTGTGCCACCACCCAACCCCTCAGATATAACTCTTTCTCTCAAACATCAGACTCAATCTAGCGCAATAAGAAAAAAGACGAAAGTGAAGCTATAGGTATTCGAAAGGGAGTCGTCGTTATTCAAAGATAATGGATTAGGTAAAAATAGACAACCTAAAGGAATCCGCCCAGATGATTAGAACTAATCCCGGGTATTCGCCACGTTATCAATGACCAGATCAATAACCAAAAGCAGTCGCGTTTTTCTTTTTGTTTAAGTGTCACATTGTGCGGCCTCTTCGGAGTGGTTTCCTTCACTTGGCGATGTCCATCTAAGGTTCCTCCTACAACTTTTCATGGCATGATAGTGCATTTCTTTTTGGTGCCGAATAATATCCCTAGGGATTGGTGATCCACTCTCTTTCACAGATGAGGAAATAGAAGTGGAAAAGAAAAGGAACTGGCCCACAGCCTGTACACCTGTCTGACTCCACCGTTGGCGGCATTGACGTTTTACTGTCTCTCTGAGTCCCAGAGACATTTGTATTCTCGTGCTGATGTTCGTCCCGTGCTTGAGTCAGGACGGTGGAGCTAGTCCCGGCTTTGTGCAGATGGACAGAAATCCAGGGCAATCCAGGGCCTAGAAGCTGACATTGTTCCCAAGCTTCAGTGACAAGAGTTTCGCTGGCAAAATATGGGCGCACTTCCGGAACCTGGGTTTAATACTGTCTGCTGTACTGGCTGCAGATCACAGTTCTCCTCCCTGATCTTTCATTTTCTTACTTTTCAGCTCAGCTCTGGGTGCTGTCACCTAGCCACTTCTCTGCCAATGAAGTACATCCTAGTCACCGGGGGGGTGATCTCGGGCGTCGGTAAAGGGATCATCGCCAGCAGCATCGGGACCTTACTAAAGTCATGTGGGCTCCGAGTCACTGCTATCAAAATCGACCCCTACATTAATATTGATGCTGGTACATTCTCACCCTACGAGCATGGTATGCAGGGGAACCAATTTCCGTTATGTTATGTTATGTTATGTTATGTTTGTTATGTTATGTTTGTTATGTTATATTTTCTCATGTGGCCTAGGGATGAATCCAGGGCCTTGCGTATGTATGATAGCAGTACACACACACACGCACATGCAGTCGCACATGCACACGCACACATGGGAGGGGCAGGCAGAACCATAGTGAGGAGAGGCACCAAAGCATCCACAGAGCTCCCTTGGTACCATCCACATTGCTCTGATAGAGTGCTGGGATTTGAACTCAGGGCCTCAGGCATGGAAAAGTATATTCTCTCTTTTCTTTTTTTTTAACCTTTTTTTTTTTCTTTTTTGCCTCCAGGGTTATCACTGGGGCTCAGTGTCAGTGCTATAAATCTATAGCTCCTGGCAGCCAATTTCCCCCCCCTTTTTTTTTTGATAGGACAGCTAGAAATTGAGAGAGGAGGGGGAGACAGGGTGGGAGAAAAAGATACTTGCAGACCTGCTTCACTGCCTGTGAAGCGACCCTCCTGCAGGTGGGGAGCCGGGGGCTCGAACTGGGATCCTTGTGCTCGTCCTTGAGCTTTGTGCTATGTGTGCTTAACCAGGTGCGCCACTACCCGACCCCCACAAAGTGTATTCTCTACTGGGTGAGGGGTCTCCTCTCCACCAGGTGATGGACATCTTTCAAATTTTGTTTTTAGATATACATGCTTAGTTGCAGAAGTCCTGACTGGTGGATGGGTAGATTTGGTGGTTTTCAGGCTTTTGACACTGAGTATCGCAATAGTTTATATTGTCCTAGACTTTTTTCCCCAAGATTTTAATTTGAAAGGTTTATTTATATGTTAATGAGAGAGAGATATCACACTGACATATGCAATGGCAGGGTTTGAATCTAGGCTGTCATGTTTGTGAGTTCAAACTGTATCCACTGTGCCACCTTCTGGGCTGCTGCTCAGGATATTGATTTAGATTTATCATTCCTTCTTAATAGCTCTGAAAATATAAAAATTGAAGTTTGTGACAATTTATGATCTTGACATTTTCAAATATTTATGTATCTGGAGCATCACCCCAGCAGAGGTGTTCATGCATGTAGCTCCACCAAGAGGGCTTCTTGGTCACTTAACATTTTTTAAATTGAAAATTCTTTTTTTTATTTTATTTTTTTACCGGAACACTATTTAGCTCAGTCATATTGTAGTGCAGGGGATTAAATGTGGGACTTTGGAACCTCAGGCATGAGAGTCTCTTTGCATGATCATTATGCTGTCAACCCCCGCCCAGTAAATTGAAAATTCCTTTTTAAAAAGATTTTATTTATTCATGAGAAAGACAGGAAGAGAGAGAAAGAACTAGACATCACTTGGTGCATGTGTTGTTGGGGATTGAACTCTGAACCTCATGCTTGAGAGTCCAAGGTTTTATCCATTGAGCCACCTCCCAGACTACTAAACTGAAAATTCTTCATAAAGCTCTGATTTCTTATAGTCTTGATTCTACTTGGAGTGTGTTTGATTATAGGGTGCATTGGGGGAACCTTCTCACATATGGAAAGTGTTCTGTGTTACCTTTCCATAACCTGAAAATTGCCAAATATCCATCATCTCTTACCTAACCAAGAGTTTTTCCATTAGTGCTTGTTGGGTCTAAATCAATTTGTTTTTCAATAGTGTACAAAAAGTCTGGCTCTTCATATACTTGTTAAATATTTTAAAAATATTTATTTATTAATGGGGCAGTAGAGAGAGGACCAGAGCATAAATCTGGCACATGCAATACTGGGGATTGAACTTGGGATCTCATGCTTGAGAGTCTAACACATTATTCGTTGTATCACCTCTTGGGCTGAGAATCTTTTTTTTAAAAAATATTTTTAAATTATCTTTATTTATTTATTGGATAGACACAGCCAGAAATCAAGAGATAAAGGGTGATAGAGAGGGAGAGAGACAGACACCTGCAGCCCTGCTTTACCACTTGTGAAGCTTTTCCCCCTGAAGGTGGGGACTGGGGGCTTGAACCTGGGTCCTTGTGTATGGTAACGTGCACTTAACCAGATGTGCCACCGCCCAGCCCCTCTCTTTCTCTCTTTGTATTTCCCTTCCTTAATGATTTTTCTGTATCTCTAGCTAATAAATAAGTAAGTAAATATATATAAAAAATACATCATGACTTTTCCAACAACCTAATAGAAAGACTGGGCTGTGGTGCACTGGGTTAAGCACATACAGTATGGAAGTATGGGGTCCATGCAAGGATCCTGGTTTGAGCCCCCTGCTCCCCACTTGCAGGTGGGTAGCTTCACAAGTGGTGAAGCAAGTGTCTTTCTCTCCCTCTGTCACCCCCTCCCCTCAACTTCTCTCTGTCCTATCCAACAACAACAACAGTAATATCAACAATAACAACAGTGAAACAACAAGGGCAACAAAAGGAAAAAATAGCCTCCAGGAGCAGTGGATCCATACTGCAGGCACCGAGCTCCAGCAATAACCCTGGAGGCAAAAATAAATAAATAAATAAATAAATAAAGGCAAAAGGGGAAAGGTCATGATTTTCTTAAAATTTTTTTTATTATCTTTATTTATTGGACAGAAGAGATAGCCAGAAATCAAGAGGGAAGAGGGAGATAGGGAGAGAGAGACAGACACCTGCGACACTGATTCACCACTTGCAAAGCTTTCTCCCTGCAGGTGGGGACTGGCGGCTCGAACCCCGGGTCCTTGCGCACTGTTAACATGTGCGCTCAACCAGGTGCGCCACCACCCGGCCCCCAGGTCATGATTTTCTAACGGGTGTTTGACTTCCCAGATAAATCAAATATATCAAACTTGTTTCTCTACTTCTTATTTGGTAAAAATGAAAAAATAAAATCGCAGAATGAAAACATAACCTGTTGGTGGGTTTAGCCAGTCGGGACCATGATTTTTACACATTAGACAAGTCCCTTGGATTTTTGATTTGTGACTAATTGTAGGTTCCCAGCTTGTACGATGACACAGACTCTGTAGTTTCACACGACACCCACCACCACAGTTCTGTATCCTCAACCTCCCACCTCCCAAAGAGAACCACTGTAGTTCCCACAAGTCTTAGTAATGGTTTGCTTTAGGGAAGTCCTTCTAATAAATATTTCAAACAAATTGAAGTTTGCCAAAAAAAAAAAAAAAAGTCAGATAACCACCCTATGTCTGCCTGGTCCATTAGGACCACTTCTCACACTGATGTGAAATGATGCCTGTTAAACTTTACTAGCCTGAGAGTAAAACAAACAAAACAGCCAGAATGAGGATGGTAAGTTTAAGGTAAGTTACGGGAGTTGGACGGTAGCGCAGCTGGTTAAGTGCACGTGGTGCCAAGTAAGGATCCTGGTTCGAGCCCCCGGCTCCCCACCTGCACGGGGGTCGCTTCACAAGTGGTGAAGCGGGTCTGCAGGTGTCTCTATCTTTCTCTCCCCTTCTCTCTTCCCCATCTCTCTCCATTTCTCTCTGTCCTATCCAACAATGACAACAACAACAACAATAATAATCACAGCAACAATAAAAAATTAACAAGGGTGACAAAAGGGAAAATAAATAAATTTTTTAAAAAATGAAATAAAAAGAAGGTAAGCTTCTTGGAATTGCCCTTTTGTCTGTGGAGTGAGTATTCGCATCTCTGGCCGAATGCATTTCTGTTGGAAATAGCTGCCTGCTCCCTGTTTCGGGGTTTCTCCCCCTGTCCCGTTGGCTCTGGACTTTGACCTTGTAGCCTCATTCTCTTATTTGAATTTATCTGAAGACGTCCACATCGTAAGACCCTAGTGAATGGGAGAGGCCATGTGATTTGTTTTTCCTGATGGGATATTAGTGAATATAACGTAAACAAAACAAAACAAAACAAACAACAACAAAACCACTGGCCCTGCGGGGTGGTGTAGTGGACAAACCATTGGACTCTCAGACATGCGGTCCTAGGTGTGATCCCAGGCGAAGCATGCTCAGAGCGCTGTTGTGTCCTTCTCCCCTTCCTCTCTCATGTTACTAAGTAAGGTTCCAGGCTCCCTCCCTCCCCTCGCACCACAGGTGCTGAAACTGAGTGGTACTCTGGTTTCTCTTTTCCTCTTGCTCTCGTTCTCAACCTCCTAAAGAGAAAAACCAAGATTTCTTTGTCCGTAGCCCCTTCTCCATGTGGCACGTGATGAGGCTGGGGAAAGCTCAGGCTTGAGGACAGAATTTCAGTGAGCATTTAACACGCCACGTGAGGGGGATGCTGAGGCTCTTCTGATGCCTTCTCCTGAGTCGAGTCGAAGTGTTCAAATGCCCAGGCAAAATAAGGAGACGCTAGCACGACAGGGCTCCTCCATCAGTCTGGCAACCGATGGCAGCTCTTTGTATGATGGGCTCATCTGTGAAACCCAGTCTGCTGGAAGTCAATTTTCATCTTTGACATTGCGCTCATCTATCCCAGGTGAGGTGTTTGTGTTAAACGATGGTGGAGAAGTTGACTTGGACCTTGGGAACTACGAAAGGTTCCTGGATATCAATCTCTGTAAGGACAATAACATCACCACTGGGAAGATCTATCAGCATGTCATCGACAGAGAACGTCGCGGCGAATACACGGGGAAGACGGTGCAAGGTATGCCAGCCATTTCGCCCGCGCCAGGCTGCCCGCCCGCCCGCTCAGGGCTGTGTGTCCTCTGCCCTTCCCACTTGTTTCCAGTTTCAGCCTTCCTCTCCCTTTCCTCAGACTTCAGCTTCCACAATACTGACTGTATTTTTATTAGCTTCCGCCATATTGCTAATGTCACTGTCCCCCCCCCCTACCCCTTTTGACCAGAGCACTGTTCAGCTCTGGCTGATGGGGGTGCAGGGGATTGAACCTGGGACTTTGGAGCCTCAGACATGAGAGTCTCTTTGCAGAACCATCATGCTATCTACCCCTGCCCCCCTTCTCTCCTCTTACTTGTAAATTCTGGAGATTTGATTTTATATTTATTCTGTTATTTTTAAATAATTTTTTAAAATATTTATTTTATTTATTTATTCCATTTTGTTGCCCTTGTTGTTTTATTGTTGTAGTTGCTGTTGGATAGGACAGAGAGAAATGGAGAGAGGAGGGGAAAGACAGAGAGGGGGAGAGAAAGATAGACACCTGTAGACCTGCTTCACCACTTGTGAAGTGACTCCCCTGCAGGTGGGGAGCCGGGGGCTCCAACCGGGATCCTTATGCTGGTCCTTGTGCTTTGCGCCACCTGCACTCTACAGCCCGACTCCCTATTTTTTAATTTTTTAAAAAGATTTTAAAAAAAATATTTATTCCCTTTTGTTGCCCTTGTTGTTTTATTGGTATAATTATTATTGGTGTTGTTTTTGGATAGGACAGAGAGAAATAGAGAGTGGAGGGGAAGACACAAGGGGAGAGACAGATACCTGCAGACCTGCTTCACTGCCTGTGAAGCGACCCCTTGCAGGTGGGGAGCCGGGGGCTCGAACCGGGATCCTTACGCCGGTCCTTGTGCTTTATGCCACGTTATTCTGTTATTTTATATGTATATTTTGCTTGGTGCCTGCATGAGTCCACTGCTGTGGACTCATGTTTCTTCTGTGGCCATGTTTCTTCTTTCCTAGATTGAGGCTAAGGGAGAGATTCATAGGTGAGAGACAGGAGAGAGGGGCCAGGCAGTGGTGCACCTGGTTAAACGCTCATATTACAGTACGCAAGGACCTGGGTTCAAGCCCTTAGTCCCCACCTGCAGAGGGAAAGCTTCACAAGTAGTGAAACAGGGCTGCAGGCGTCTCTCTCTCCTCTCTCTTTTAAAGATTTTATTTATTAATGAGAAAGATAGGAGGAGAGAGAGAAAAATAACCGGACATCACTCTGGTACATGTGCTGTCTAGAACTGAACTCAGGACCTCATGTTTGAGAATCCAATGCTTTATCTACTGTGCCACCTCCTGGACCACTCTTTTTTTTTTTTTTTTTTACCAGAGCACTACTCTGCTCTGGCTTATGGTAGTGTCGGGGATTGAACCTGGGACTTTGAAACCAGGGCATGAGAGTCTCTTTCATAACCATTATGCTGTCTACCTCCGCTCTCTCTCTGCCTATCTCCCCCCCCCCAATTTCCCCATTTCTGTCCAATAAATAAATAAATAAACAAATGTTTGAAAAATTAAAAAATATAGAAAGGAGAGATATCACAGTACTGCCTAGCAAAGCCTCTCCCCATGCAGATACTCCCATGTAGTGGCTTGGGGCTCGAACACTGGTCTTAAATGGCAGCACATGCACTCTGAGGTGAGCTACCTGTCACCAGCTCTCTTATTCAGTTCTAACCTGACTGGAATGCCAATTTGTTTTGCTTCCTGTTTGTCTTTCAAAAAATTACTACTACTACTACTACTACTACTACTATTTGCCAGAGCACTGCTCAGCTCTAGCTTACAGTGGTGCTGGGGGATTTGAACCTGGGACCTGTGACCCTTGGGCATTAAAGTCTTTTGTATAATCACTGTGCTGTCTCCCCAGCTCTCCTGCCTGTTGTTCATGCCATGCATTCCTTGTGCCCCGTTTTGTCTTAGAGGATAATCCCCTGGAGTTTAGTGTTTAGATATTCCTATAGGGTGGAGTTTAGGTGATGATCCTTGGGTTTTTTTTTTTAATTATTTCTATTTTAGTACTTTTTAAAAAAGAAATGTTTATTTTGCTCTGACCTGTAGGGGAAACTTCACAAGTGCTGAAGCAGTGCTGTAAGTCTCTCTCTCCCACTCTCTTTATTTAAAATATTTTTAAATTTGTCTTTATTTATTGGATAGAGACAGCCAGAAATGGAGAGTGAAGGGGGAGATAGGGAGGGAGAGAAACAGAGAAACCTGCAGCCCTGCTTCACCACGCGTGAAACTTTCCCCCTGCATGTGGGGACCAGGGACTCAAACCTGGGTCCTTGCACATTGTAATGTGTGTGCTCAACTAGGTACGCCACCACCCAGCCCCTCTCTCTCCCCCTCTGTCTCCCCCTTCCCTCTCTCTCATTTTCCGGCTGCCTTGATCCTAAATAAGTAAAATATTTGTAAAACATGTTTATTTTATTTGATAAGATGGGAAGAAAGTGAAAGTGGCACTGTTTCATCACTTGTGCAGCATCCTCCCTATAGGTGGGGACTGGGGACTTGAACCTGGATCCTTGCACACGGCAATGTGTGCATGCACCTGGCTGCTCCACTGCTCTCTACACATGGTGTCTCACCTGCGGCGAAGAAAAGTCCAGGGCGGCCATGTTAATGCTGACACTGGTTGGGATGGCGGCGTGTCCTGGGCCGGTCAGGGGACTTCCGGGACGTGGGGCATTACGGAGCTGTGGGGGCGCCTGCTGCCTTGCAGACCACTTGGAAGGGTCTTGTTGAGACCCCAGTACGCACCAGTACGCCGGCGTCTTGTGACCGGAAGCGTGAAGCGGGCTTTGGTGCTAATCGTGTCTTCTCTCTGCAGTCATCCCTCACATCACAGATGCCGTCCAGGAGTGGGTGATGAATCAAGCCGTGGTGCCTGTGGACGGCCAGCAGGAGGAGCCCCAAATATGCGTGATCGAGGTAAGCATGGAATGGTTCTTTCAGTTAATGAACTTCAAGACAGACAGACAGATACACACACAAATTTGCTTGTTTGATGACGGGTTGACAGCGCCGGGGTTTGAACCCATGTCCTCATGCCTGTGAGATAGTGCAACACACCTGTGCTCTACCACTGAGCTACTTCTCTGGCTAGGGCTTTCTCTTTCTCTTTTTCTAGTCCTCCCTCTCCTCCTCTCTCTCTCTTTTTTTTTTTTTTTGCCTCCAGGGTTATTGCTGGGGCTCAGTGCCTGCACCATGAATCCACCACTCCTGGAGATTTCCCCCATTTGTTGCCCTTGTTGTTGTAGCCTTGTTGTGGTTATTATTTGTTATTGTTGATGTTGTTCATTGTTGGATAGGACAGAGAGAAATGGAGAGAGGAGGGGAAGACAGAGGGGGAGAGAAAGACAGACACCTGCAGACCTGCTTCACCGCCTGTGAAGCGACTCCCCTGCAGGTGGGGAGCCGGGGGCTCGAACTGGGATCCTTACGCCGGTCCTTGTGCTTTGCGCCACGTGCGCTTAACCCGCTGCGCACTGCCCGACCCCCCCTCTTTTTAATAGTTTCCTTTCTTTATATACTTTTCTTTTTTTTTTTTGCCTCCAGGGTTCGCACTGGGGCTCGGTGCCTGCACTCTGAATCCACTGCTGGAGGCCATTTTTCCCGTTTTGTTGTCCTTTTTGTTGCACTTGCTGTAGTTGTTATTTTTGTCATAGCTGCTGTTGTTGTTGGATATGACAGAGAAATGGAGAGAGGAGGGGAAGACAGAGCGGAGGAGAGAAAGACAGACACCTGCAGACCTGCTTCACTGTGGGCACATGTCACTGTTGAGGTGCCTGTCTGACCTGGCAGATGACTTCTGAAAGCTTCATTGCACGTACCTGTAATGAGATGACAGTGATGGAGTGGTAGTGGGCAGCTGATAGGGACAGGGGTTCTGAGGCTTGACTATGGTCACATAAAGCCCTGAGCAGTGTCTGGCATTGGTCAATATATGCTAGCTGTGCCTTCATTATTGTTAGTATTAGCAGACGCTATCCACAAGATCCATTTTGTTAGTAGAATGAATTATTTTGATGACTTTTAAAAAGATCTATTTCATCTATGAGAGAGAGGAAACAACCAGAGCATCACTCTGGCATATGGGGGCCTGGCATTACACTCAGGGCCTTGTGCATGGAAGTTGGACCCTGTATTTACTGCAATACTTCCCAGGATGCTTTAAAGAAAAACGTTTATTTTTTATGAGAGGCGCACACAGATAGAGACAGAGAAAGACAGCAGAACACTGCTCAGCTCTAGCTTATGACAGTGCTGGGACTAGAACTTGGGAAACCCCCCCATCCCAGACCTCGGCATAAAAGTCTGGTATGAAAGCACTATACTCTTTCCCTAGTCCAGTGCCAAGAACTTCAACTCAATGTACTCTCTTCTACTAGCTATATAGGGTTGATGTAAATGCATAGTGTAAGTGTGATATGCCAAATGTTACTTTCCTTGGTAAAGGCTGGGCAGCTCAGTGGGTAGGGCACAGGCCTTGCATACATAGCACCCTGGGCTTGATCCCTGGCACCACACATACTTGTTTCTTTCTTTCTTTCTTTCTATCTATCTATCTATCTATCTATCTATCTATCTATTTACTTATTTATTGATTTATTTTATTGTTGTTTTTCACCAGAGCACTGCTCAGCTCAATGCTGGAGATGGAACCTGGGACCTCAGAGCCTCAGGCATGACAGACTGGTGCATAACTGTGTTGCTGTTCTCCTGACCTCAAAATAAATCAACCCTAAAAATCAGAACTGATATGCCTGAGGCTCCGAGATTCTAGCTTCAACCCCTGGCACCACTACTGAGCAGTGCTCTGGTTAAAAAAGACAAAGATATAGGGGTCTGGCTGTAGCGCTACAGGTTGGTTAATGGTGCAAAGCGCAAGGACTGGAACAAGGATCCCTGTTCGAGCCTCAAACTGGGGAGCCGGGGGCTCAAACCGGGATCCTTAGCCGGTCCTTGCACTTCTCGTCATGTGCACTTAACCCGCTGTGCTATACCACCCGATTCCTAAATGTGCACATTTTTTTAAAGATTTTTAAAAAATATTTATTTATTTATTTTTCCTTTTGTTGCCCTTGTTTTGTTGTTGTAGTTATGGTCGTTGTTGGATAGGACAAAGAGAAATGAAGAGAGGAGGGGAAGACAGATGGGGAGAGAAAGACAGACACCTGCAGACCTGTTTCACTGTCTGTGAAGTGACTCCCCTGCAGGTGGGGAGCCGGTGGCTCGAACCAGGATTTTTATGCCGGTCCTTGCGCTTTGTGTCACGTGCGCTTAACCCGCTGCGCCACCGCCCGACTCCTAGGCCTACTTTATATATATTTTTTCGTGTGTGTGTGTGTGTGTGTGTGTGTGTGTGTGTGTGTGAGACTTTCTCATCTCCTGACACACGAGAGAGAGAGAGAGAGAGAGAGAGAGAGAGGAGAAGGAGGAGGAGGAGGAGGAGGAGGAGGAGGAGGAGGAGTAGTGCTTAGCCCACCTCCCCGCTCCATGTTTGTTCTACTCCTGAATGGGCAGCTTTGGCTCAGCAGACATTGCTGTAGCGCCCCCTGTGTGCTTGGGGTAGGAGGGCTCCTGTGTGCGGAGGCCTGCGCTCCAGAACCCATCCTGTTCCTCAGCTGGTTCACATCATGAAACCAGAACTGGCAGCTTGTCCCCAGCAAGGCTGCCTTTCCACTTGCCTCTGTGGTTTCTGCTTGCTCATCGGACACTGTGTCAGATAGCCTTTTTTATTTTATTATTTATTTCTTTACTTTAAACTAAAGCAATCTGTTTTGTTATTTTAATTTTTTGTTACCTTTATTTATTGGATAGAGACAGCCAGAAATCGAGAGGGAAGGGGGTGATAGAGAGGGACAGAGAGACACCTGCAGCCCTGCTTCACCACTCATGAAGCTTCCCCCCTGCAGGTGGGGACCAGGGACTCAAACCTGGGTCCTTGCGCACAGTAACGTGCTCTTAACCAGGTGCACCGCCACCCAGCCCCTTATTTTATATTTTAAATTGCCACCAGGATTATTGCTGGGGCGGAGTGAACCAGCACCGTGAATCCAATACTCCGGGTGGACATTTTTGTTCTTTCTATCTTTATTAGATAGAACAGAGAGAAGTTGAGAAGAGAGGAGGAGACAGGGAGAGAGAAACAGAGACACCTGCACACTTGCTTCACCTCTCGTGAAGTTCTCTCCCTGCAGGTTCTTGCCGATGGTAATGTGCACAGCTGGCTGTTCTGCTGCCTGGCCCCCGTCAGGCACCCTTTCAGGTGCATTTTAAGTCGCGCCTTGTGCTCCATTGAAGTGTATAAAAAGGAAACACTTGACAAAACCATAGGATAAGAGGGGTACAACTCCACACAATTCCCACCACCAGAACTCTGTACCCCATCCCCTCCCCTGATAGCTTTCCTATTCTTTATCCCTCTGGGAGCATGGACCCAGGGTCATTATGGGGTGCAGAAGGTGGAAGGTCTGGCTTCTGGAATTGCTTCCCCGCTGAACATGGGCATTGACAGGTCGATCCATACTCCCAGCCTGCCTCTCTGTTTCCCTAGTGGGCAAGGGTTCTGGGGAAGCAGAGCTCCAGGACACATTGGTGGGGTCGTCTGTCCAGGGAAGTCTGGTCGCATCCTGCTAGCATCTGGAACCTGGTGGCTGAAAAGAGAGTTCACATACAAAGCCAAACAAATTGTTGACCAATCATGGACCTAAAGGCTGGAATAGTGCAGATGAAGTGTTGGGTGTCCTCCATTTTGTAGATAGCTAGTAGGCATATTTTAGTTATATTTCAAAGGGCCTGTAGCTATACTAGTGGTTTTTTTTTTTTTTTTTTTTTTTGCCTGAGCCTGAAATCTGATATGCAGGTGGATGGATCCAAGTTACTATCTGGGGAGATGATGTCATGGCTGGCAGAAGGACCAGAAAGCTGGATCAGGGAAGAGAGTAGCTCCCTAATATGGGAAAGGGGTGTAAATATTATTGACTGTAACCCCCATCGATTTGATGTGATCTGGGGCCCATAATTAGTTTAGGAGCCTGTGTGACCTCTGCATCCCTGTAGATCTGAGCTCACATTCTGTGGTCATGAGTAGGAACATTCCATGCTGCCCCAATGTCGACCCATCTTCCTCAGGTGTATCATAGAGTATGTTGTCCATCGTCCACCGTTGTTGATCCAAGTTGAGGGCACGGTCCTATGGGGGCCCACAAAGGGGTCTGTTTTGTTCTTCCTGATAGACATGACCGGTAACAGTGGAGAGAGGGATTTATTCGAGTTCTAGGCCCATCAAGTCTGTTTGGGAATCTCAGGGTTCCCCGATTAGGGCCTCTCTCCTTTTTTCTGTGATCGGTCTCTCTCTCTCTCTCTTTGCCATGTGAGTTATTGAGTTATTGCTGGGGTTCAGTGCCTGCATCATGAATCTACTGTTCCTGACAGCCATTTTAAAATCTTCATTAAAAGTATTATTTTAGCGATGGAACTTGGGAGAGAGAGAGAGACAGCTGTAGCCTGCTCCACTGTTTGTGAAGCTTCCTCACTGCAGGTGGGGACCAAGGGCTTGAACCTAGGTTGTTGTGCATGGTAACTTCTGTGCTTTATGGGTTGTGCCACCACCTGGTCCCTGGCCTGCAAGTTCTTAAATCAGTACAGGTCCTCTAAGCATGAAACTGAAATAGTTCACGCTTGACATAAAAAGATGAGCCTTCATCCCTCCCTCTCTCCTCCCTCCCTTTTTCATAAATGGAAACCTCCTTAAAGTATTTTTTATATTTTATTTATTCCTTTTTGTTGCCCTTGTTGTTTTACTGTTGTAGTTATTATTGTTTTTGTTATTGATTTCGTCATTGTTGGATAGGACAGAGAGAAATGGAGAGAGGAGGGAAGACAGGGGGAGAGAAAGATAGTAGTCCTGCTTCACTTCTGAAGCGACTCCCCTGCAGGTGGGGAGCTGGGGGCTTGAACTGGGATCCTTATGATGGTTCTTGTGCTTCGTGCCACCTGTGCTTAACCCTCTGTACTTCCGCCCAACTCCCTCCTTAAAGTTTTATATAAATTTATGGTTTCTTCATTTTCAGCTTTGGATAAATATTTTTTTTAATTTCTTTATTGGGGAATTAATGTTTTACATTCAACAGTAAATATAATAGTTTGTACATGCATAACATTCCCCAGTTTCCCATATAACAATACAACCCCCACTAGGTCCTCTGTCATCCTTCTTGGACCTGTATTCTCTACCCACCCACCCAACCCAGAGTCTTTTACTTTTTGCAATACACCAATTCCAGTTCAGGTTCTACTTTTTTTTTTCTGATCTTGTTTTTCAGCATCTGCCTGAGAGTGAGATCATCCCATATTCATCCTTGCGTTTCTGACTTATTTCACTTAACATGAATTTTTCAAGGTCCATCCAAGATCAGCTGAAAATAGTAAACTCACCATTTTTTACAGCTGAGTAGTATTCTATTGTGTATACAGAACACAACTTGCTCAGCCACTCACCTGGGTTGCTTCCAGGTTTTGGCTGTTACAAATTGTGTTGCCAAGAACATATGTGTACACAAATCTTTTTGGATGGATATGTTGGGTTCCTTAGGATATATCCCCAGGAGAGGAATTGCAGGATCATAGGGTAGGTCCATTTCTAGCCTTATGAGAGTTCTCTAGACTGTTCTCCACAGAGGTTGGACCAACTGACATTCCCACCAGCAGTGTAGGAGGGTTCCTTTGACCCCACACCCTCTCCGGCATTTGCTGCTGTTACCTTTTCTGATGTATGACATTCTCACAGGAGTGAAGTGGTATCTTGTTGTTGTCTTTATTTGCATTTCTCTGACAATCAGAGACTTGGAGCATTTTTTCATGTGTTTCTCGGCCTTTTGGATCTCTTCTGTGGTGAATATTCTGTCCATGTCCTCCCCCCATTTTTGGATGGGGTTATTTGTTGTCTTGTTGTTGAGTTTGGCAAGCTCTTTATATATGTTGGTTATTAAACTCTTGTCTCATGTATGGCATGTAAAGATCTTCTCCCATTCTGTGAGGGGTCTCTTGGTTTGGGTAGTGGTTTCTTTTGCTGTGAAGAAGCTTTTTCATTTTATGTAGTTCCATAGGTTTATACTTGCCTTAGTCTTTGTAATTGGATTCGTTTCATTGAAGATGTCTTTAAAATATATGTGGCAAAGAATATTTTCCTCTAAGTATCTGATAGTTTGTGGTCTAACATCCAAGTCCTTGATCCACTTGGAATTTACTTTTGTATTTGGTGAAATACAGTGGTTCAGTTTAATTCTTCTGCATGTTTCAACCCATTGTTTCCAACACCATTTGTTGAAGAGACTCCCATTCCCCCATTTAATAGTCTGAGCCCCTTTGTCAAAGATTAGATGTCCAGAGGTGTGGGGGCTCACTTCTGGGCTCTCAATTCTATTCCACTGGTCAGTGTGTCTATTCATGTTCCAGTACCAAGCAGTTTTGATGACAGTGGCCCTATAATACAATTTGAGATCTGGGAGTGTGATGCCTCTGGTTCTGTTCTTTTTTCTCAAGATTGTTTTGTTGATTCTAGGTCTTTTCTGGTTCCAGTGGATAAATCTTTTTAAAAAGATGAGTGGGGGTAGACAGCATAATAGTTATGCAAAGAAATTCTCATGTCTGAGGCTCTGAGGTCCCAGGTAAAATCCTCAGCACCACCATAAACCAGGGCTGAACAGTGCTCTGGTAAACAAATAAAATAATAAATATATCTATTTATTTATTAGAGAGAACCACACATGACATAGAGGATCAAACTCAGGACCTGCCTCGTGATGGGAGTCCAGTGCTTTATCCACTGAGCCACGTCCTGGGCTGCAGATGTTAAAATATTTTGGGTTATGCTTTCTCTGTTATGCAGGGAAATAAACTCAAGACTGTGTTCTATCATAATACCAAAATATTCTGATCAGGTTAAGTGGCCTTTCCAATTGGCGAGTATTGCAGTACCGGTATTGGCCACACGAGGGCAGGAGCGAATAATATTTAAAGCATTTGCTGTCTGGGATTCTCATTTGAATTCCATTGGGGAAAACAGGTCTAGTTTAATTGCTGACTTTTTTTTTTCTCCCTATAAAACGTTTAACCCATTTAATTCTGGTGCATTATAACTACACCCCTTGTCTCCCCCTCACCAGTTTCCTAATGCATGTGGTAGTTCTTAACTGTCCATACATAAATCAGCCTGTCATTCTTTTACAGAATGGCCTTATATTTCTATCTGTTTCACGTCCTGGGCACTTGATTTTGACTGTGCTCTGTTTTCTGAGTTCCTGTCAGCAAAGACTGGTCGCTTCCATAGCCATGTAGTCCTGAGACTTGTTGGTTTGGTTCCATCGCAGTTATGGTAGCAGAAGACCGTTCACTAAGGCTTGTGCTGGATTTGAAACCCTTCTGTTCTGCCCCGGTGCCACCTGCAGGCCAAGACTGCTGGTTGGGTAGAAGCTTTCCTGCCTTGGGAGGCCGATGACCTGATGGGGAGGGAGACAGGAAGGAACTGAGTGAAGTTACAGTCCCCCCCCTCATGCTGAATGACTAGGGAGGGCACAGCCAGGCTTCTGGGTGGGTGGTCGGCATCTGGCCCCCCAGGCTGAAGGGCAGAGACGAGACGGGCATAGCCAGCCGGTGAAGGAGAGAGCTGGGGAGAGAGCGTAATGGTTATGCAAAAGTCTCATGCAGACGCTGGGTCCCTCAGGGCTAGCAGGCGCTAGAGAGCAGTGGAAGGTTCAGCTGGTAGCGCACTGGGTTAAGCACATATAGTACGAAACGCGAGGACCCGCACAAGGATCCTGGTTCGAGCCCCCAGCTCCCCACCTTCAAGGAGGTCGCCTCACAGTGGTGAAGCACGTCTGCAGGTGTTCATCTTTCTCCCCTTCTTCTCTCTTCCCCTCCTTTCAATTTTTCTCTATCCTATCCAATAAAATAGAAAAAAAGTCAGCCAGGAGCAGTGGATTTGTAGTGTTGGCACTGCGCCCCAACAGTAACCTTGGAGGCAGAGAGAGAGAGAGAGAGAGAGAGAAGTGGGCAGTTGGTCAGGTGGTCTTGCCCATTCCCCCCAATGGACTGGCTGGAGGGGAACTTGTAGCCATTTGCCTGAGCCAGAGAGGGGAGGAGGTGGTATTTGTTCAGACAAGGAAGCGCCCAGGGTGGGGAGACCCGGGGTCCAGTTTGGGCCACGGCCAACTGTGCTAATTGTTGAGTCTTTGAGATGGCAAGGACGAGTTGGTGCCAAAGCCGGGCTGTGCTGGGCAGAGTGGGGCAGGGCTGCATGGAGACTTGAGTCAGGTAGCCAAAACCATGCTGGGATCGTCGCCTGTAGAGCTGAGAGGCACTGTCCCAGCAGGCGTCGGGCCGCTGGAGAAGTCTCCTGAGGACGCAGTGTGGGGAGGATGGCTGGGTGCAGCTGCAGTCTGGCCCGCAGCAGCGAGGTCCCTCTGGGAAGCACACTGTGAACCAGGCTCCATTTTCTTCAGAGACTGCACTGGCTGGCGTGCTCTCGTGGCTTTTTCTGTGACTTGTTTCAGAATGCCTGTGGGGCTGAGCACTCGTGGTGGGTTCTCATCACCGCAGCACTGTGAGGAGACTGTTGAGCTGGCCGTGTGCAAGCTCGCTCTCCCTCTCTCTCTCTCTCTCTGTGTGTGTGTGTGTGTGTACGGATACGTGTGGAGTGAGAATGCTCGCTTCTGAGAAAAGTGTTCTGCTGGTCTGCATCGTGGAAGGTCACATGTGTCTCTCCCCCATCCCCAGCTGGGTGGCACCATTGGGGACATTGAAGGAATGCCATTTGTGGAAGCCTTTAGGCAGTTCCAGTTCAAGGCCAAACGAGAGAATTTCTGCAACATCCACGTCAGCCTGATCCCACAGGTAAGCTTTCCAGAGACTTCCATGCGCCTTCCTCTGATTTTCTATTCAGTCCAAGTTTGTTTGTGTCGGACCACTACGCTGCTGAGCTCTGGCCCTCGGCGGTGGTGCCAGGGACTAACGCCGAGACCACTTGTGTGCAAGTCCTGTGTGCCACCACTGTGCTGTCTCCCCAGCCTTCTCTCCAGCTCACATTTGAAGCTGGGGATTCAGGCATTACCCGGACGTGGTCACAGTGGCCTGTTTCTTTTTAGCCCAGCGCCACGGGAGAGCAGAAAACCAAACCCACACAGAACAGTGTCCGCATGCTGAGAGGCTTAGGCCTGTCTCCTGATCTGGTGAGTTTGGGAGAGGGGGGACATTTCCGGAATAGGGCATTCTGTTTCTCAGTTCTTTCTGGATGTCCGGCGGCCCCTCTGACAACGAACCTGTGTGTCTGGACCTCTGCAGAAGCCCTTTCCCTTGTCTTTCAGCACTGCCTGTTGGCTGCCTGTTCTTTTCCAGACCTTCACCTGATGGGCCATGTTGCCAGCTGGGCAGGAAGGTCACCTTGCAGATGACCTTGCGGTGACCTTGGAAGTATTCCTGTGAGCCAGCGAGGCCGAGCGCTCTCAGCTCCTGTTCAGAGCAGGACAGCCACTAGCTCACCTCAGGGCCGGCCGGTCAGCCCTGCAGGCCGCCCGCCCTCAGTGAGCCCAGCCTGGTGGACTTGGAGCTGCCAGGGTGACTGCAAGAGCCTGAATACTGGCCATCTGGCTGTTAGAGAGAAAGCTTGCCAGCCCTAAATGGAGCTCTGCTCTTGTACTTTTGTTATTATTATTGTTGTTGTTATTTTTAGACCAGAGAACTGCTCAACTCTGGCCTATTGGTCGTGTGGGAATCAAACCTGGCGCTTTAGATCCTCAGGCCTGCAAGTCTTTTGCAGAACCACTATGGTCTCTCCCATCCCTGTTTTTATTTTTATTTACTTTTTTTTTAATATTTTATTTTTTTTATTTATTCCCTTTTGTTGCCCTTGTTGTTTTATTGTTGTAGTTATTATTGTTGTTGTCGTTGTTGGATAGGACAGAGAGAAATGGAGAGAGGAGGGGAAGACAGAGAGGGGGAGAGAAAGATAGACACCTGCAGACCTGCTTCACCGCCTGTGAAGCGACTCCCCTGCAGGTGGGGAGCCGGGGTTCGAACCGGGATCCTTATGCCGGTCCTTGTGCTTTGCGCCACCTGCGCTTAACCCGCTGCGCTACAGCCCGACTCCCCTTTTATTTTTTTAAATGTATTTGTTATTAAAACCTTTTTTAAAAGTACCTTTTCAGAGCTAATTATTTTTATTTTTCCATCAAATATATATATTATTTTATTTTATTTTTTTTACAGGCCAAAGTGTTTTCCTGGCCTTGTACATGAAATATTCTTAAAGATTATTTTAATGTGAGAAATCCAGAGAGAGCTAGAGAGACACACCAGAGCACTGCTCAGCTCTGGCTCATGGTGGTGCGGGGGATTGAACCTGGAACTTGGCAGCTTCAGACACAAATGTCTCTTTGCATAACCATTATGCTGTCTCCCAGCACGTAATTATACTTATTTCAGAAATAGGACACCAGGAGAATGAAGTCAGGGCCTCGCACACATGCAGCCCTGCTCAGCAGCCTGGGAGGCTGTCATGTTTCTGTCTGTGCCCCCTTTTTCATATTCCTTTTATCTCAGAGAAGGGGGAAGAGAGACAGAGAAGAAGGAGAGATACCACAGCACTTGATTATTTTTTTATACAGAGAGAGTAGGAGAAAGTGGAGAGAGGGAGAGACAGAAAGGAAAGACATCACAATACCACTCCACCTGGTACCGTCCACAGTCCTCGCGTGTGGTTCTGGGATCCTCACCCAGGGCCTCGGGCATGGTGAGGTATACACTCTACCGGACGAGCCACCTCCTGGCCCTCGGCTTGTATTTGTATAGAAACCACCTTCAGCCCGACTCTGCTCCCCAGAGACGCCTTGACATCGCGAGATCTTCCCAGTTGGTTTGTGCTGAGTTTGGTTTGACATCAGCTCCATTTATAAGAACCCTGTGTTGCACCCTCTTGTAGAGGTCGCCAGAGCATCCTCAAAGGCCGTGAGGATGGCTGCTTCCCACTGACCTGTGCTTCTCTTCCTCTGACAGATCGTCTGCCGCAGCGCTACGCCCATCCATATGGCCGTGAAGGAGAAGATCTCCATGTTTTGCCACGTGAGCCCTGAGCAGGTGGGCACTGCTGTCGGAGTTCAGTGCCTCACAAGTGCATCTGCCCGTGCTGCCTTGTGTGCTGCTTTAATGACCGTAAAACTTTTTTTTTTTTCTTCTTCAAATATGGGACCAGCACCTCCTTAATGCACGGTTCTGCTGCCTCCGGGCTGATTGGTTCAGTCCTTTGATTTTGGGGTGGAGTGCAGAGCTTTGTCGTGTTCAAGGACCTGAGCTTGAGCTCCTGGCGCCACACGGGAACGTCAGCGTGGGCACCAGGGGAGGCTCCGTGAGCGGCGGAGTGCTGCCATGCTGTCTCTCTTTCTCCTCTTCCCCCACGCCCCCAGGTCTCCTGAGCGGTGAGGTGGCAGCCCTCACACACACCAGCTGTGTGCTCTCGAGCTTACTGTACCCCACAGCGTCCACGGCTCTGCAGGGAGAAAACTGAGGCCCCGGGGTCTTTCTAGGGCCTGGGGAATAGCGTGTTAGAGCGCAGAATTTGCATGCCCGAGGCCCCAGAGGTCCCAGGTCCAATCCCTAGCACCATCTTATGCCAGAGCCGAGTAGTGCTCTGGTCTTTCATAACATTATTATTGTTATTAATTATTATTTAACTTGACCAGAGCACTGCTCGGCTCGGGCTTATGCTTGTGCTGGGGATTGAACCTGGGGCTTCAGAGCCTCAGGCATGAAAGGCTTTTGCAGAACCGTTATGTTATAGATATTTTAAAAAAATGTTTTGGGAGTCGGGCAGTAGCACAGCAGGTTAAGCGCACACGGCACAAAGCTCAAGGGCCGATGTAAGGATCCCGGTTCGAGCCCCCGGCTCCCCACCTGCAGGAGGTCACTTCGCAAGTGCTGAAGCAGGTCTGCAGGTGTCTGTCTTTCTCTCCTCCTGTCTTCCCCTCCTCTCTCCATTTCTCACTGTCCTATCCAACAACAGATATGACAATAATAACAACTACAACAAGCACAACAACAAGGGCAACAAAATGGGAAAAAATAGGCTCCAGGAGCAGTGGATTCGTGGTGCGGGCACTGAGCCCCAACGATAACCCTGGAGGCAAAAAAAAAATATTCTGTAAACTTGTGTCAGTGCTCACTCTTGCTGGGTCCTGGGCTCCATTAGCGTGAACAGCCGCCACCTCTCTTGAGTCTGGGCTGATACTTTGAGTCTTGGAGTCTCTCCATGTCAACGCGGTACTTTCTCATTCTTAACCAGGTGATAAGTGTCCACGACGTGGCTTCCACTTACCGAGTGCCTATGATTTTGGAGGAGCAAGGCGTCATCAGTTATTTCAAAGAGAGACTGAGTCTGCCCATTAGCGATTCTACAAGCAGCTTGCTTTTGAAGTGGAGAAATATGGCTGACAGGTAGGTGAGAGGAACGGCCGATCTGCCCCTGACCAGTGTGCGGCTGTGGGGCGGCCCTGCCACTTGCACACGAACGCACCGTGTCTGCTGGCCTTTCTGCACGTCTGTGCTTTGGCCTGGAACACTAAAACTCTTCGCACACCGCCTGAGGATCTTGCTGCGTTCTTTCCAGATTTCCAGGGCCTTTGACTTTGCTCTAGGAAAAGCCAAAGTGTGTTGGAGGAATTTAGATTCCAGAATGATTCATGATCTTCTTCTCCCCTCCCCTCCCCTCCCCTCCCCTCCCCTCCCCTCCCCTACCGAATTAGGGTCTTGTGTGTATGGCTTCACTATTGTGGGCCACGTGGACATTTGTCAAGGGGGGCGGGGAGAATGTGAGCCAGAGAGGAGAGACATCAGAGAGTGGAAGCTTCCTTGGTTGCTGTGGCACTTTTCTTGTGCTGGGGCACAGTGCGGGCCCCTATCTGGTGAGCTATCTCTCCAGCTCTGACATATATATATATTCTGAAAGGATTTTAATTTTTTTTCTCAGTTTTTAAGTTTTATTGTTGTTATTGCCACCGGAGCTTCATCGCCCCAGGTAGATTTTTGTAGACAGATGGATATGACACCCCAGAAACACTGGATCTTGCTACAATATCATAGTAGGGGCTGGGGGCTCGAACCTGGCTAGGGCACATGTCCCACGTGGTCCAGTTTCTGGATTTTTAAAAGTTTTATATGTCATAAGATTTCTTTTGTTTTGCTTTTCTTTTTAATAATTTTTCAGTTTATTTCTTTCATTTAATAGAGAGAAAGGGGAAGGAGAGATAGAGAGGAGAGAGAGACACTGCAGCACTGCTTTATTGTTTGTGAAGCCTCCCCGGTGGAAGCAGGTGGGGACTGGGGGCTTGGACCTGGGTCCTTGTAGGTGACCATACGTGCCACCGCCTAGACCCCTCCCTGTTCAGGTTTGAAAAGCTTGGCTAACATTTTTTTTGTCTTGGCTAACTTTTTTTTTAACTTCATAACTATTTTTATTTGTATTATTGTGACTCTGACTCAGTGTTTGGATTATTTTTTTATTTACTTTTTAAAAAAATTTTTACTTATAAAAACGAAACACTGACAAAATCCATAGGACAAGAGGGGTACAACTCCACACAATTCCCACCTTATCCCATCCCCTCCCCTGATAGTTTCCCTATTCTTTATCCCTCTGGGAGTATGGACCCAGGGTCATTGTGGGATGCAGGAGGTGGAAGGTCTGGCTTCTGGAATTGCTTCCCCGCTGAACATGGGCGTTGACAGGCCGATCCATACCCCCCTTGGTTAACATTTTTAAAGGAAATCTCTTCATGTGTGGTGTTTCTCTTGTCTCGTCATCTCTTTATTTTTACCCAGTGACACTTTCTGAGCTTTTGCCATTCCTGACACACTTTTTGTTGTTGTTGCCCCATCTTTTAAAATCTTGGAATGGAGAAACAGAGCAAAGGAGAGACACTACAGCACTGTTGATGAAGCTTTCCCTGGTGCTGGAGGCTTGAGCCTGGCATGTGCTCTACCAGGAGAGCCAGAGGCCCCATGTCCACATTTATTTATTAATTTTAAGGGTTTAAAAATATATTACTGGATAGAGTCAGAGAGAAATTGATGGGGGGAGATAGAGAAGATAAGAGACAGAGAGATACCTGCAGTTCTGCTTCACTAGTCGTGAAGCTTTCCCCCGGCAGGTAGGGTCCAGGGGCTTGAACCTGGGTCCTTGTGCACCGTAATGCCTGTGCTTGACCAGGTGTGCCACCGCCTGGCCCGTTTTTCCACCTTGCAGTCTTTTTGTGGCACAAAGACTTTGTGCAGGAACATTGCTCCTGGGTCAACATGTTTTGTTTTGTCTTAGAGGGAGAGAGAGAAAGGGAAAGATAGCAACACACTGGCCCAGTTGCTGTCCACAGAGCTTCTCCTGGTGTTGTGGTGCTCCCTTGTGGTTCCAGGGCTCAAACCTGGTGCCTCACACATAGTACGGTGTGTGCGCTTTACTGGGGGAACTCTGTCCAGGCCCCTGCCTGCCCTGGAGTTCTTGATAATTAGTGTTGTTATTGAGTCGCCTGCTAGGCTCGAGCTTTGAGCCAGCCATTACTGATTTCACAAAGTTTCTGTCTTTTGAAGGCCTGTGCACATTCATTCGTTTCCTCTGGAGGTATGACTCCACAGTGCTGGCTTCTTGTTCAGCTTAGCCGGAGACAGCAGGGACAGCAGTTATGAATGTAGGCTGACAAGCGCCATGGAGTCACGCTCGGGCACCTGCTGTGTCACTGGCTGTGTGAGTTTGCGCAGATTACTTAACCTCTCTGGGCTTATTCTCCCATCTGTATATATGGGGGTGACTACTCCCCAGGTTGTAGCAGTCCTGAGAGAATGCAGCTATAATGACATTATATCAGGCACTAATGCTGGGTGCTGAAGTGGTATCAGTCATTCAAGTGGCTCCATGGTGACAAAGTCATTGACGCTGGTGGACAGATGACTGGAGGCTGGAGTCCTCGTACCCATTGACATACACAGGCACAAGGTCTTAGAATCTCAAGGGCAAGGAGAATTAGGGAGGAAGTGGATATTCCCCGCTTAGGCACTCTAATAAAAAACATTTATGTGTGTGTATAAAATGAGACACGGGGCTGGGCAGTAGCACGGCGGGTTATGTGCACATAGGGTGAAGCGCAAGGACCGGCACAAGGATCCTGGTTCGAGACCCCGGCTCCCTACCTGCAGGGGGGTCGCTTCACAAGTGGTGAAGTAGGTCTGCAGGTGTCTGTCTTTCTCTCCACCTCTCTTTCTTGCTCTCCTGTCTCCATTTCTCTCTGTCCTACCCAACAACAATAGCAGTGGCAACAATAACAGTAACAGCAACAACAGGGGCAACAATAAGGGCAACAAAATGGGAAAAATGGCCTCCAGGAGCAGTGGATTCATAGTGCAGGCACCGAGGCCCAGCGATAACCCTGGTGGCAGAGAGAGAGAGAGGGAGATGGAGATGAGAGTACTACTCATCTGTGACATGTGGTGGTACCAGGGATTGAACGTGGGACCTGTGGGGCTCAGGCATGCAAGGCCAATGCACATCAACTGTGCTATCTCCATGGCCTGTAATTTCAATATCATTTATTTTAATTTTTGATAGAGGGTGAGAGAGAAGGAGAGAGACGAGCTACCTGCAGCACTGCTTCAGTGCTTGAGCCTGGGTGACTTGAGCCTGGGTCCTTGTTCATGGTACCATGT
>NW_026647727.1:0-66949 GCF_950295315.1 Erinaceus europaeus
CGCCTCTCCCTTTTATTAGACACCTCCTAAAAAATAACGGAACCATATTCCGTTTGATGTTTTTATTCAAGGAACATACTGTTCTCTGGTTGTGTGTGTGTGTTTATACCAAATTTATTTGAATATTTTATTTCATCATAAATGAGCCAAAGGCATGGGTTGTGATAAGGATGCATAGGGTCTAATCTCCATTAAAAATGGGGTTCTCAACCAGTGATTCTTAGCACTTTCCATTATTAGCTTTTTCCTCCTTTTGGAGAATTCAGTCTGAAACAAACAGCGTTTATCTGTGAAGCTGTTTCTAATCCCTCCAAAGTAAGTTAATCAGCAGGACAAGTCAGATCTTTATCAGTTACTGAGCTGTGGAGCAGACAGAAGTGGCTTGCAGAATTCTGCCTGCTGTTGGCAGAAAGGTGGGTTTCCGATGATTAATAGCCTCTGTGATGCTGGGAGCATTCATTTTTTATTTTTATTTATTTATTTTCCCTGTTGTTGCCCTTGTTGTTTTCTTCTTGTTGTTGTTGTAGTCGTTGTTGTTGTTATGATGTTGTTGCTGTTGGATAGGACAGAGAGAAATGGAGAGAGGAGGGGAAGACAAAGAGGGGGAGAGAAGCTTGTGAAGCGACTCCCCTGCAGGTGGGGAACCAGGGGTTCGAACCGGGATCCTTAGGCCGGTCCTTGCACTTGGTGCCACATGCGCTTAACCCGCTGTTCTACTGCCCGACTCCCAAGCGTTGATTTTTGTCCTGAAAATTCAGTTGTGTAGTTTTGGCAAGCATAATAATGCTGGATCTCTCTCTTTCTCTCTCTCACTGATTAATGCACAAATATAAATTTTCTGATAAACATACATCCCGTTATTTACGAGCCACTTTTTTCATCAAGAAAGAAAATTGTGATGTTCAAATACTCAGAAAATTAAATCTAGAATCTGCATTTAAAAAAATTGCCATACATTCGGATAACTTGAGAATAAAAAAAAAGCAACTAAAGCTAGGAGGAACTCATACAAATAACCCCCCCCCCTCCATTGTATTTATTAATGAGAAAGGAGGAGAGAGAGAGAGAGAGAGAGAGAGAAAGAATCAGATATCACTCTGGTACATGTGCTGCCAGGAGGTGAACTCAAAACCTCATGCTTGAGAGTTCAATGCTTTAACTACTGTGCCACCTCTGAGACCACCAGATAAACTCTCTAAGGAAATAAAACACGCCACATAGTGGACCTTTTGAAGTACACTTTAATCTGTAGTTTCTTTCAGTTGCCGGTATGGTATCCTAAGATGATAGCTATAAAGATGGTTCCTGAACAACAGGAGCTATCTTCCTGTTTGGTTCCTCACCATCATTCTCCAGCCCCCTTATTTCTTTCAGCTTCCAGAACTCTAATCTCTCTGTGGCTTCGGGCCATCGCCAGGGAGTTACCAAACTCTTACTCCTTGCAAAGGATCAAGCTCATCACATGCCCACCGCCCTGTAACGTGCCCTTTGGGGACTCTTATGTGATGTCAGGATGATTTGCATCCGCGAAGGAAGCAATCTGATTCAGGATGTCAGACTCAGTGTCAGAATGGCATCAGCAGAATCCATGTGCAGCGAGCTTGCTTGAACTAAATCATTGCTGCACAAACCTAACAGTGCCTTCCTTTTCATTCTGAAAATTGCCTTCCTCATAAAAGCCTGTATTCTTTACAAAATAAAAGCTTGTATTTTAAATTTTTACTTATTTAGTATCGGATAGAGAGCCAAGGAAAAGGAAGACAGAGTGAAAGGTGGGCTGGGCATGGCCTGTGTTATCAAAGCAAAGGACTCCTAGGAAGGAGGGTGGAAGAGAACTTTGGGGTCCTGGTGCAGAATTATGATAAGAATGGGGGAAAAGTGGTCCCTTTTCCACATTTAAAAATTATTTTGAATAGAAGTTTCAAAATTTCATTTGCTGCCCCCCAGAGCCACACATCTGTGACTTCCTAACTGAATTCTGTTGAGTCCATTCTTCCTGACCCTGTTTTGTCAACTATGTCCTCGGAACGCTTTTGTTCCTGTCCTCTGTACTACTTGGCATTCTGAATCTTTCCGGCTAGCATCCTCCTCTGTGTCCCTGTGGTTCCAGTTGCCCCCTTTAGGTTTCCTTGTTCTCCTTATGAAAGTTGAGAGACATTCAAGCACCACTGAGTGTTCAGGGTTTATTTGTTTATTTATTCATTTATTTTATTTTTTTGGCTACAGACAAGAGCAACCAGCACAGGCTGATGAAGGAAGAAGGCAGGTGGCAGGCAAGTCTGTGGCCTACAAAACTGGGAGGAAAACCCAAAAGGACAGATAGCTGTACAGCTCACAAAACCTCGGTCTCTGGATTCTTCTGACTTCTGAAACTTGTCCTGACCCCAGAGGCTTCTCAAAAACAAACAGATAAACAAACAAAAACCTGTTTAGGAGGAGGAAAGATTGGGATAGACATTACTTAAATAAATAATATTAGTGGTCCAGAATAAAGTCAAGATCAGGACTCCAGAATCGCAGGGCTCTGGGGCAGGTTTTTGAGGACTGATAACCAGGCTGTTCAATCCTCATTTCTCAGTCTTGATGGTAGTGGTGTACAACCCTACCATGCTTCACGTGGATGATGACAAGTTAAAACTGTAGGGGGTGGGGCAGGGGGCCTTGTGCATGCTAAGGTGTGAGCTCAACCGAGTGCATCCAAGAAAATACAAAGAAGGGGACTGGGTGGTGGCATACCGGGGTAAACACACATAGTACTAAGCTCAAGGGGACTGGGTGGTGGCATACCGGGGTAAACACATATAGTACTAAGCTCAGGGAATTGTGCAAGAATCTGAGCTCAAGAGCCCCTGGATCCCCACCTGCAGCTGGGACATTTCACAAGCTGTGAAATATATCTGCAGCTGTCTGTCTTTCTCTCTCCCTCTCTACCGCCCCCTCCTCTCTCAATTTCACTCTGTCCTAGCCAGTAAAACAGGAAAAATAAAAAGCCTCCAGGAGCAGTGTATATAGTGCGCTTGTGAGAACTTCTTTAAGATAATTCTCCTAACAGGAATCACTAACACTTACCTGATGTGGCCATTGTCAACCTAACTGACTTAGACTCACCCACTCAGCAGTCAACACAATTGCTTTTTATTCTATACCCTTACCAACATTTAGTCTCTGACTTCTGTTTTTATTTATATGATGTAAAAATTAGTAGCTTTTAAAAAAAAAATTCTTTCACCCTTCTTACTGGCACTTTCTTTTAAAAAAAATATTTATTTATGGAAGTCGGGCAGTAGCGCAGCGGGTTAAGCACACGTGGTGCAAAGTGCAAGGACTGGAGTGAGGATCCCGGTTCAGGCCCCTGACTCCCCACCTGCAGGGGAGTCGCTTCACAGGTGGTGAAGCAGGTCTGCAGGTGTCTGTCTTTCTCTCTCCCTCTCTGTCTTCCCCTCCTCTCTCCATTTCTCTCTGTCCTATCCAACAACAAGAACACCAGTCATAACTACAACAATAAGGCAACAAATAAATAATAAATAAATATTTTTTAAAAAAAATATTTATTCCCTTTTGTTGCCTTTGTTGTAGTAGTTATTATTATTGTTGTTGATGTAGTCATTGTTGGATAGGACAGAGAGAAGTGGAGAGAGGAGGGGAAGACAGAGAGGGAGAGAGAAGATAGACACCTGCAGACCTGCTTCACCCCCTGTGAAGCGACTCCCCTGCAGTTGGGGAGCCGGGGGCTCCTTAGGCCAGTCCTTGTGCTTTGCGCCACCTGCGCTTAACCCGCTGCGCCACAGCCCAACCCCCTTATTGGCACTTTCTTTGTAACTTTATCTGTTGTTTCCTGTCCTCTTTGGCTAATTGTTGATGTTGATTTCTTGTTGATCTCTCCATTGATGGATTTCCCACTCGTGTTTGAAAAGAAGGGATATTCTCCAATTGTTAAAACTTTGGTCCTATATATATATATTATGGGGAAATTTATTAATTGTGTGACTCAAACATTTCTAACACACACACACACACACACACACACACACACACACACACACACACACACACTTTAATATGTATTACTGAAAGAAAAAAATAGATGGCTCACCATGACTGTGTCTTTGAGAATATCTTTGCATTGAAATCTCATCAGTTTTGACACAGAGGTATTTCTTTATTTTTCCTGGTGTATTTTAATGTCATATTTTGATGACTTCTTACTCTTGCTACAGAGCTTACCTTATATTACACTTTGTCTCATAAGTAATATCTCTCAGTTCTAATTACATTTTTTAATAGTTGTTTGCTATTCAGTTAAGGGTGGATCTTCTACAAGTACCTCTCTGGATTTATAAAATCGCATTTGAGGATCTCTTTCCTCTTAAGAGGAGTGAGCTAAATTATTTTTATTGTGATATTTTGGATTTATTTCTGCAACTACTTTCTCTTGTGTTGTCTATCTTCTATCATTTTTATTTGCTTTTGTATCCCCTCTTCAACTGAGCTATTATTCACTCCCCTTTCTTCCCTTTCATACAGCTAAGCATTTTGTTATTACTTCTATTGATTATTTTTAAATCATCACATTCACATCTGGTTTTAAAACTGTCTGATGCATCTTTTCCCCTTTCAAATGGTACTAGAAGTCTTGAAGATTGCATCCCTAATAATCTAGTTTTGTATCCCATGGTTAGATGTACTTTTATTAAATCCTAATGCTGTCAAATCCCTTAATTATTGTTACTATTATTTCTAGTGTTCTACGTACTTTTATTAAATCCTAATGCTGTCAAATCCCTTAATGATTGTTACTATTATTTCTAGTTTTCTACACAGCCAGTGTTTTGTCTGGACTAACCCACATAGTCACAGTTTTCTTGCACATAAATTCTTCTTCTTCTTCTTCTTCTTCTTTTCATTCTACTTGCTCATCTAACTCACTTTATTTTCTCCCCAAGATGTAGCTTTTAGTATTTATTATATTTTTATTACTGACTTCATATTTATTTACAAACTTATATGATAACAGGGTAGAATTCTGCACCATTCCCACCACTGGAGTTCTGTGTCTCCATTCCCTCCACTGGAAGGCACAGTGGTTCTCCCAGGTTGCAGATATGGGTGAACTATTATTTCTAGAACTATCTGTCTATATTTATATATTTGCCCATTTTTTTCCTATGAGCTTGCCTTCTCTTCCTTTTAAAAAAAGTATTTATTTATTCCCTTTTGTTGCCCTTTTTGTTGTTGTTGTAGTAGTTATTGCTATCGTTGTTTTTGGTAGGACAGAGAGAAATGGAGAGAGGAGAGAAAGACAGAGAGGGGGAGAGAAAGACAGACACCTGCAGACCTGCTTCACTGCCTGTGAAGTGACTCCCCTGCAGGTGGGGAGCCAGGGGCTCAAACTGGGAACCTTATGACGGTCCTTGTTCGCTTAACCCGCTGCATTACCGTCCAACTTCCGTTCTCTTCCTTTCTAAATCACACCCACACCTATTACTACTTATGAATGTCCTTCTTCTATCTTTTCTTTTTTTCCCCTCTTCCATCTCTGATTCCTATTGGAGCTGGAATTCAGAGCCCTCTGGTCATCTTCCCCTATCATTCTTCCCTGCTGGAAGTATAGACCACAATTCTTTTAAGCTTCTTTAATTGCTTCTCCAGTGGACGTTGGCAGGTGGATCCACACCCCCAGCCTGTTTCTGTCTTTCCCTAGTGGGGCAGGGCTCTGGGGAGGTGAGGTTCCAGTACATAATGGTGAGGTCGTCTGCCCAGGGAAGTCAGGATGGTGTCATGGTAGCATCTGCAACTTTGGTGGCTGAAGGATAGTAAGATACAAAGCTGGACAAAATGATTAATGAACAGGAACCAAAAAGTAGGAATAGAGCAGATCTTAGACTGTGAGGAAGTGAAGAAATCTATTTTGGATATGTCCCTGGGGGTCCATGACCTTTACAGTTTTTTGTTGACTTTTGCTAGCATGGAGGGGGACAAAAATAGTGTTTGGGAAGATGGTGTCAGAGTTGATAATAGGGCTAGAAAGTTGGATAAGATCAGAGAATATCTCCCAAACTTGAAGAAAATACATGAGTAACTCTTTACCCCCTCAACCTGATGTAGGACCCATATATACTTATATTTAGCACAGGAGCCTGTGTACCTTCTATTGTCCCGAGTTTGCAATTCCTGGTCATAGCTGGGAACATTCTAGGCTGCACTCATTTCAGGACCAGTCTTCCTCGAGGGGTAGGGTAGGATGACCCCAAGGCCCTTCAGAGAGTGGGAAAGTCCCTACCATTGCTACTTTACAGTGAGATTAAGATTCTGCAGAGACTTCCAAGAGGGTTGCTGGAAGTGACCAGTGACCAGTTACCAGTGGAGAGAGGAATCTGTTAGAGGTCTAGGCCCATCATATCTTTGTGGGAATCCAAGGATTCCCTGACTAGAGCCCCAGATGTTGGGGTGGCTCCAAGGATTCCCTGACTACAGCCCCAGATGTTGGGGTGGCCTGGTATTGACCAAAAAGGCCATCATTAAGTGAGCCAGTCTCTTGCCCTTATCCAGATTTTATAGTGCTTTCATTTTTTCTTTTCTTTTCCTTTCTTTTTTTCCAGGGTTATTGCTGGGGCTCAGTGCTTGCACTATGAATCCACTGCTCCTAGAGAACATTTCCCCGCATTTTTTTTTGCCTTGTTGTTGTTGTTATAGTTGCCATTGGTGTTGTTGTTGGATAGGACAGAAAGAAATTGAGAGAAGAAGGGAGACAGAGGGAAAGAAAGATAGACATCTGCTGACCTGCTTCACTGCTTGTGAAATGGTCCCCCTGCAGGTGGGGAGCCAGGGGCTCAAACCGGGAGCCTTAGGCCAGTCCTTGCACTTCATGCCATGTGCACTTAACCACTGTGCTACCACCACCCCCTTATAGTTCTTTCTTTATCTAAGGAGCTTACACATCTCCCAGTTGTTAAAGCATTGCGTGTATCCAAACCAGTGTTAGGTTTATTGGGTCTACCTTCTTTGGGCCCTTCTACTAGATTGCCAGTTTTATTAGGTCTAAGTGTAATTAATTGGTTGGAGCATTTATGATGCTTCTTTAGGCCCTTATACTAGGATCCTGGGCTTATTAGGTCAAAACTTAACAGCAGACGACTATTAAGCACGTTTACTTTGAGTTATGTAAGTGCCTCTTGCTTATGGATACATGTACACATGCGCCCAGTCTCCTAGGCCCTAGCTTGCATCTAGTTTTTGTAACTTTGCTAGATAATGTGCCGTCTGAAATGGAACTAGGTAGTCCCTTGTGTTAAGGAAGATCTCACCAGAGTGGAGGGGTTGGGAAGTTGGCTTCTTAGTCTTAGCGTTTTTTGGCGACAATTTGCAGTAACAAGTCAGTAGCAGCATAATGTAGCAGGGCAGCATTGGTAGTGCTGATTTAGTTGAGGTCAAAAGAGGCAGTATTAGAACTTGTTTTAGTGAGAGTATGGCCATACTAATATTTCTCTAAGTATCTTTATTTTGTCCATAGTCTTGAGGGATGGTTCAGATAGGTATAGAAATATGAACTGACTACTGATATTTCTTAGTTCTCAGGTCCTTTGAAGAAGGTTTCCATGGTTTTCTGGCTCTCACATTTCAAGTTCACTGCCTTCAAGTTATTTTCCATTTTAAAGGAGTCTTCTTATCTCCCAGGAATTTCCTCACCACTTCTCTGTTTCTGGTCTGTGATGATTCCATGAGACAGACCCACCAGATTGCACACAGGAATTGGTATATTGTTTTATACTGAAATTGTCAATAAAAGTCTCACCCACTAGCTCTTTGAATGTTGACTCCCCAGTCTTTGAATTTATCCCTTTTGGGACCTCCATGCCCAATAGAATAATTTTCACTTTCTCAACTGTTTATCTCTCTATCCTAAGCCTGTGAAGATTCCCAAGAAGTCTTCCAGTTCACACAGAGATATTTTAATCGGCATCTGATCTGATATTGAGCCTTTTATGCCCTCATCAAATAAATGCTACTTCCTTTTTTTTTTTTTTCTTCAGGCCATTGCCTTCCCTCCATGTCCACCCTAATGCTCTGATTGTTAAATGATTGTATATATTTTTCTTTCATCCCCTTAATCATTATAATCTAGTAGTTAAGGACCAATTTCATTTACTGCCTGATTCATGGGGGGTGAACTTCGTTGTTTGTTGTCACCACTGACTCTCTTACCTGCTTGTTTGTAGAGTTGTCTGCAGTAAAGACAGGATCTGGATATTTAAAGATAGGATCTGGATCGCCCCACTCTGTGGATTTGTGGCCACAGAGCAGACTAATACTTAATTGGCCAGGAAACTGGGAATTTCAGCAGTCTGGATGAAGTTTTCTGTAGCTCCAATGTGAGAACCTCAAACTAGGTTTGTGGGGGTTTAGACTACAGTTCTGTGTGTAGTGCAAATTTCAGATGTTTCCTTCTGCTATTTTTATTTTTGTCTTACTATAATAGGAAGAACTTTTCCTTAGTTCTGATTTTTTTTTTGAAGAAGTCCCATTGATTGTCCTCAGCTGACCCCAAATCATGTCTTCTGTTTCCAAAAGGACTTTAATGGTCCACCCCTATTTACACGGTTTATATCTGGTTATTACTACACTCTTGTTTGCTCCCTGTTGTCATTAAACATCTGTCTTGAATTGTCCTCTGTGTTGCTGATACTCTCAGATTCATCTCTGTATGCTAAAACATTCAGTTTTATCTTGCCCACTTTGCTAAGTGACTTTGTTTTTTTAAACAGCTATTGGAAAAATTGCATTTCTCCAGTCTGTCATGATTCTAGAATGAGAAGTATAGTTCTTTGCAAGATCTTTATCTGTTTCAATTAAAGCACATCCTTAATTAAGTAAAATGCAAGTAGCAAATCGGAGAATTGGTATTTGAGTTGACTTCTGATGTTAAAACTGGTAGGAAATGACTTAAAGTTGTTCTTATTTTTTCTCTAACTGCTTAATGCTTGACAATCCTTAATCTCTCTCTGATGTTGAAGATTCTTGTACTGTGTCACCGTATGTCTCAGTTCCCTCCATACAAAACGGAAGAGAAAACTGAACATGTCACCTGGGAGATGTCCACATGGTTTCCAAAGTACAAGTGCTTGACAGTGCATAGCATGGCCCTGCTCACTTAGCATTTGAGGCTTCATCCGAAAAGTAACATATTAGCAAGCACCGTGGATAGTTCACATCTCCGTTTAACTAGCATCAATATTAATAGGAACTGATCACATCCAGTAGACTGATGTTACACTTATTAATTTATTTAGTCTTGCATTTTTTTTTATCTTGGAAGTATATTTCTTTTATCTCACTATCAATCTCCTTAAGGATTCTAGTAGAAATATAATAAAATCATGTTTCCAATGGCTCATAGGTCATCTCCATCCATTTTCTTGTCTTTTGGCTTCATCTGTATGCCAATTGTATTGATATTTTTTTCTTCCACATGCTGTCTCATTCTATAAGAATCCCAAAAATCTTGTTGAAGATATTTAACATCTTGAAATAGAATGGATTTCTACCCCTGCTGTGACACTATTTTTTTCCTTCCTGCATCTATAACACCATTAATATGTAATCACCAACATGCGTTGCCCATAGATTTTGGTATCACTAGGCTGTATCTTGGAGGATTGTTTTTTCTAAACATGGTAATGGTCTGAAATCTGAATGCAGCAAAAATCAATGTACTTTATATTCCAACTCTACTGTAAAATATATTAGGGATTCCTGACAAGATACTAGAGTGAATGCTTTATAAGGCTGCAGTAGAATGTAAATGTTATTTATCTTTCCTCTCTATTCCTCCCCTGTGTTTTATTTAGATCCAGTTGAGTTCCCAGTGAGGAATTAGGGTGGAAAGGGGGCAAAGGCCCGGAATGATAATATCTGATTCCAAAATAACCTTTGCATGCCTTCTCATGATACACAGTTATGTTTAACAATGTATTAGGAATGCTTGCTCTTAGAAGAAAGAAGTCATGCTGATGTTTGAAAATAAAATCATTTTTTTATCATCTATTTATTTATTGGATAGAGACAGTCAGAAATTGAGAGGGAAGGGGAAGACAAGGAGGAAGTGAAATAGAGAGACACCTGCAAATCTACTTTACCACATGCAAAGCTTTCCCCCTGCAGTTGGGGAATGGAGGTTCAAACCCAGGTCCTTGTACATTATAACATTGGCACTCAACCAAGTGTTCCACTCCCTGGCCGCCCCAAAATTTTCAGTTGAGCACCCAGATAGCAAAATCACTTTTATGACCCATCTTCCTCCTCCCAAGATATTGGTCCACAAACACCACAAAAGCATTTCTGGAACTTTCCTTTCCTGAGATATAATAGAGAGACTAGCAAACTACTATTTATAATTTGAATGCTAATTAAAATGCGGATGAGGTTTGTAAAAACCAGAGTGATAACAAGATTATATTTCCCTACCACTTCACATAATGAGCCAAAGTGTTCCTTTCTATCACAGTTGCGTCTCTCAAATGTTTGACTTCAACAGTTACATTCTGGGAGATTGTGTGCTGGCATCAGGTAAAATGGGACCCAGGTATTGTTTTGTTTGGTAACGTCTTTTAAAATAAAATTCTGTCTTGTTTTGTGTTTTCATTTAAATCGTAACTCATGTCTTTGGATAGTTTTAGTATTTGTTCTTGAAACCCTTTGTTTTAGATGATTTATACTCAAAATAACTTAAAAGTTTTGCAGCTGACAAGACAGATGGATTTTATTTCTTTTTTCCTTTCTTATTCTATCTGTCTGTCAATCTAGGACCCCAAGCATCACTGTGTTCGTCCATCCATCCATCCATCCATCCATCCATCCATCCATCCATCCATCCATCCATAATTACCTCTCCCATCACTGGTTTCCCTAAATGGCAGTTGCCCCCTTATCCTGTTTTACTGTCCCCACTGAATTTTAGACATCTTGAGGACAGGCACAGTGCTTCACTCACCATGATATCACTGATGATGAGGGTAGCCCCAGAGACATCTAGGAAGGGAGCAAACAGTTGCAGAACCCACACAGCTGTCTTGGAAAGGTGCGGTCACAGAATGTAATCCTTGAACACTCAAGCTGTGCTCTGGTTCACAGTCTCCATCTATTTGATTTATCTTTACTCAGTTAACTGAGGGTCCTCCAGGAAAGGTAATAACTGGAAAATTATGAGCCTCCCTTGTAGGAAGCCAACCTTCCTTCCTTCCTTCCTTCCTTCCTTCCTTCCTTCCTTCCTTCCTTCCTCTTCTTTCCTTCTCTCTCTCTCTCTTTCATTCTAATAGTGAGTTATATGACTACAAGTTAATAGGAGTGTACATAAACAACATTCCCACCACCAAAACACTGTGTCCTATCCCATCCCCCCCACCCCACTCCATGAAGCTGAACATCCAACCTCATCCTCAACCCAGGGTTGTTACTTTGGCACCCTACTCCAAATTTAGTCAAATCCTGCTTTTAGCTTCCCTTCCTTCCTTCTTTCCTTTCTTTCTGTCTTTCTTTCTTTCTGTCTTTCTTTCTTTCTTTTTCATTAGCAATTCAATATTGATTTACAAAATTTTACACGTCAACAGGGGTATAATTCCACACCATTCCCACCACCAGAGTTCTGAATCCCAAGTCCCTCCATTGCAAATCACTGTGGCTCTCCCAAGGTTGCAGACATGGGTTAATTGTCATCTCAACAACTGTCTGTCTGCATTTGTACATACTTGCTCCCCCCTTTCTTCCAGGTCCTGCCCTCTCTTCCCTTCCAAGATCCTCATGACCCATGACTTTATTACTATATCCAAATGCTCCTCTTTTCCTCCTCTCTCTGTGGGTTCTGATGGAGCTGGAGTTCAGAGCTCTCTTAACCTATTCCTCCTATCACTTCTCCCCCAGTGGGAGTATGGATCAAGGTAGTTTTGGTGGTAAAAAAGTAGGAGGTCTGGCTTCTGTAATTGCTCTCCAATGGACATGGGTGTTGGCAGGCATATCCATGCTCCTGCTCTGCTTAGGAAACCTCTTTCTTTCTTCTGATTTTACTTTTTTTCAGTGTCACGGTGCCTGTCCTCCGAAAGTCTAAACACCACACATCACACACACAAGCACACATGCACACAAGCATACATGCATGCACACAAGCACGCACACACACACACACACACTCAAGCACACACACGTGCACAAGCACACACAAGCACGCAATGGAAGCACGTCCTTTACGGTGAAGGCCATTTAGGAGATGATTCTTTTTTCTATTTCAGTTTCATATGCACTTCTTGTAAAAAGCAAACCTTACATAATGTACCACTAAGCCAACCTAATTCCCATTACCATTTAGAAAGCAGCAGATCCGAGATCTCTCTCGAATGCAGAATGAAGATCCAGCCATTTAAGAAATCTGAAGGCACTTAAACCTGTAAATTCCCAAGGTCGCTGACAGCAAGTCTCACAGTTTAGAGGCAGGGTGCCCGTCTGCCTGACATCTCAACTATTGGTGGGGCCTTGACTTGGCAAGGATGAATACCCTGCTGCATTCATCCTGTTTGCCAGAATTTTTTTTTTTTGCCTCCATGGTTATTGCTGGGGTTCAGTGCCTGCATCATGAATCCATTTTCCCCCTGGAAGGCCATTTTCCCCCTTTTGTTGCCATTGTTGTTGTAGCCTTGTTGTATTCATTATTGTTGTTGTTGATGTCATTCGTTGTTGGATAGGACAGAGAGAAATGGAGAGAGGAAGGGAAGACAGAGAGGGGAAGAGAAAGATAAGACACCTGCAGGCCTGCTTCACCGCCTGTGAAGTGACTCCCCTGCAGGTGGGGACCCAGAGGCTCAAACCAGGATCCTTATGCTGGTCCTTGCGCTTTGCGCCACGTGAACTTAACCTTGTGCGCTACCGCCTGACCCCCTGTTTGCTACAGTTTGCTTTAAAAAATAATAATAAACCATCATGTAGGAGGGGTACAACTCCACACAATTCCCACCACCAGATGTTCATATCCCATCCCCTCCCCTGACCCCTGATAGTTTTCCCATTCTTTATCCTTCTGGGAGTATGGACCCAAGGTCATTGTGATTTGCAGAAGGTGGAAGGTCTGGCTTCTGTAATTGCTTTCCTGATGAACATGGGCATTGACTGGTCGATCCATACTTCCAGCCTGCCTCTCTCTTTCCCTAATGGGGTGGGTCTCAGGGGAAGCAGAGCTCCAGGACACATTGGTGGGGTCGTCTGTCCAGGGAAGTCTGGTCGGCATCATGCTGGCATCTGGAACCTGGTGGCTGAAAAGAGAGTTAACACACAAAGCCAAACAAACTGTTGAACCATTATGGACCTAAAGGCTGGAATAGTGCAGATAAAGTGTTGGGGGATACTCACTGCAGACTCTTGTGTACTTCTGCTTATGTGTGAACATATGCTCTATCTCAGGGGACCTGGTCTATATATAGGTTTTGGGACTTTGTTAGGAAGTGAACCACCTGGAATGGAATTAGAGAATACTATGAAAGGAAAGGTCTCACCTGAGTAATGAAGCTGAAGGGTTGTCATTCCACACCTGAAGTCTCTGGACACAGTCTGAAGTGAAGCATGATGGGGTGGCACTCTTGCGTTGATTAGGTTGAAATTAGTGGATACAATATTATTTTATATGAATTGAGAGAAACATGCAGGAAAGTGCACCTCACTCTAAGGTTCCAAGACTGGGGGAAATATAGGCTCTATAGTGGAAATGTGAGGTTCCTGCTTTCTTAGGGTTCAAGAAGACAATAGATAGTTATTGATATTGTCACATTATTTGGTAATTGGGTTAACTTTGAAAAGTCCCTTTGTTAGGATTTGCTGTACAATACCCAACATCTTGTATATAGCTGTGTCACCGGTTGCTTCTGTTCTCCCTGGTCTAGGCTTTTAAGAGAGTCAACATATCAAAGACTCAGCCTATGCATTAAAAAGACTCAGTCTGTGCTTTAAAAAGTTTGAGACATACAGTGGATTTTCCCCTCTCTATTAATTAAATAGTGATTTATATGACTACAAATTAATAGGAGTGTCCATAAACACCATTCCTTTTTGTTCCCCTTTTCAATTTTATTTGATATGACAGAGAGAAACTGAGAGGGGAGGAAAGAGATAGAGAATAAGAGAGATAGAGAGACACCTGCAGACCTGCGTCACCGCTTCTCCTCTGCAGGAGGGGAGTAGGGGCTCAAACTCAGATCCTCGCACAACTTAACACTTGTGTTCAACCAGGTGTACCACCACCCAGCCCCTCCTCACACTTCTCCAACTGGGTTTCTGGGAGTGAGTCTCCCTTCAGCAGACACTGAAGTCAAGTGTGTGTTCGTGGGCAGAAGCTCGCAGCCTGGGGATTTGACAGGCATCCAGGTGCTCCTGATAGGATCACATTCTTTTCTCTGAAGCTGGATTCTCTAATTTGGAAAATGCTGTTGGGATGGAGTGAGATAGTGTGGTTGTCAAGCAATTAGAATGGTGCCTCTCAGAAAGTAGAAATGCACGCATAGTGTCTGGAGGACATAGTGAGGAGGGGGGAAGAGGAGGAAGGAGAGAAGGAAGTGAAGGGAAAGAAAAGAACAAATCTCTACCTGGAGTGATAGAAAGAACTAGTAAGAGCATAATGATTAAAGACACTACAGCTATCAGAATCCTTGCCACACCTGTGTGTTTGAAAACAGTATTTACGTGTCTATAAAATGCGAGTCAGGTCTTTTTGATGAAAGACAGGGCCCCATTATTTCAAGCAGCAACTCTTAAGAGACCCAATCCGATAGACTTGCATAACAAGCAATTATATAAGGAGTGTTAAAAAAAAAATACTGGATACTAGTCATGCTAATAGGATACAAAAGTTTTGCATTTAGAATCCTAAAGACATCAGCAGTTGCTCCTTAGTTAACTAAACAGTGACAAAATTTGTTTGCAAAAAAAAAAAAAATGGATCTGATCTTTTTTGTGTATCTGGGATAGATTAAATGCTGAGACTTGGAAGAAGTTTTTAAAAAATGTTTTTCTCAGAACCTTCCCACCTGCTTTCATTCTAATTTTGGGAAGATTCTACCCTCATTCCAACCCATCCATGTAGGATTAAGGAGTCTGACTCTAATCTTAATTCTAGACACACACCCCCCTCATTGATGTCAAGATAGCATAAACCTCCAGTTTACTGATGAGTCTGTGCAAATGGCTGGTCATTCAACTAGAACCAGGGGCTTCTAGAGAGATTCCTCTTTGAGAGTTTTTACCCTGAAACCCAAGAGGTTTCAGATCTCATCCTGTTATCACCTGAAGCTTGAGTGAGAAATCCCAGAACAAAATGCAGAGAGGAACTACCAAGAGAAATAGCAACTGGGATACTCTGTTCCCTGAATCCAACAAGCCTGAACACAGCTGCCTCCCTGGACTTGAAAAGTGAAAGGGAGTAATTAACTTTTCTTGGTTAATTCCAACTGGGCTGGACTCTTTACCCCTTGAAAGACAGAAGTTGCATTTGCCTCGATCATGGCCAATCTCAGACACAGCTAAATTGAGCTGCCCACCTATATCTACTTCTTTGTAGAAACGCCCACGTTAGAATCCACGCAATGTCAGAATTCAATTTGTGTTAAGTGTACTTCACATCTTTGAGGCATCAGAAAGCTAATTGTGGGCTGGAGTAGAGCTCACTTTGTAGGAGTCATGCCTTGCCATTGCTCTGGGCTGGAATTTGAACACTGGCGCAACATGGGGTCACTATGGATGGTACTAGGGAAGCCCCATGGGAGTGGAGTGGTACTGAGCTGTCACTCCTCTCTCTACTTCTCTCTCTCTCTCTCTTTCTCTCTAAAATTAAAAAAATGAGAAAGTTGGGCAAGGGAAGTCAGTCTATTGCAGTATAACAGAGTATTAAGCATTAATAATGGAACCTTAATTTTTGTTGTAAAGATATGGCATAAGGTCAAAAATTGTGAGAATCATGCAGCGGCATTTCCACGTGTAGACTGCGTGCTCTCCATGCCCATCAGGGCTGTGTCATGCCCGATTAATCTGCCTTCCTTTGTTCCTTCCTTAGACATTGCTGAAACAAGTCTGAGGCATCACAGCTTCGTGCCCTCAGATCTTCCAGTCTCTCTCCTGCAATTAGAAGCTATTCTCTCATATAACTGTAGTGCTGTTCTCACCTCTAACAAATGATATCCAATCCATTATCAGATTTCCCTGACTGGCTAAAAGTGCCTCCGCTACACGACTTTGAAATCAGTCCTATTTACTGAACCCATACTATGTGTCAGGTAACTTCTGAGCATTTTGTACTGTTCTAACAAGCTCTCTAGACCAGAGATTTGGGGCAATTTTCCTCACCAACTATCAAACTGATGTCGTGAACCTAAGACTCCTCTCAGTGTCACATTCTTTGTACTCCTAGTCCTTCACGAGCAATTTTTAATCTTTCTTTGAGTCTTTCACCATTTAAAAATAAATAAATAAGAGTGGAATTATTGTGTTTCTTTTTAGAGATTTTCACTTGTCTTTTGGGTGTGAAATTGACCAAATGCTTTATGAATTCATAAAATATGCAAGTATGTGTACTTTCAGGAAAAAACATACCCGTGATGGAAATTTGCAATGGAAAGCAAGCCATTTGGGGAACACCCTTTGCATGTCTTCCTTCTGCACTGCCAGGAACCCCAGGTCACCAAACCTCTTAGCTCTGTCTTGAGGCCTTCTTCCTTGTCTGTCTCCTAAGAGTGACCTCGAGCAATTTCACCATCCTCTCTGTCACTTCCTGGGTCCTCAGTCCTTCACATCCTCTTGCCTTGGCTGCTTTACCATTGACACATGACCCAGCACTAAACATACTGTGCATCTCATTTCTGTTCCCACTCAAGTTCTAAATGATGTTTCAAAAACGGGTCAAAATCACTGGCAAGACAAGCAGGGGGAGACTGTTAGGGCCTGAAATGTGAAAATCTATCTTTGCCGCTAACAAAAACGAATGCTGGTGACGGTTCAAGAGAAATAAATGATTGCTTAGAGAAGTCTAAGATGTACCCCACTCGAGCGGAGGCATGGACACAGCCCTAAGGACTTGTGATATCCTCCCGTACAATCAGAGTGGTTGAGGGTAAGGACTTAGTTGAGGCCAGCATGCAAAGACTGTGTGCTCTGCACACTCTTTGCCTTTTGCTTGATTTAGGATGTGTTGTTGTGTGAGGCTGTCGCTGTCTCAAAGGTAAAAATTCTCATCTCCCCCAAGTCTGTGTGTGCACCCCTGCCCCAGCACCACAGGGAACTCCTTCTGCTGTCAGTGACCTTGACTTTCTTCTCCTTTGCTTTGCTTCTTACTTTCTCCATATGAATCTGATAATTCTGACATCTACCTTCCTCTTTTTTTCTTTCTTTTTTTTTTTAATTTAAGAAAGGAGACATTAATAAAACCATAGGATACCTTCCTCTTTTTGACCTACTACTACGCTAAGATGACCCCCAGGTTCCATCCATGTTGGAGCAAATATAAGATTTCTGCTTAACTGGGATCTGAATAGGATTTCCTTTTGTGTATATATGCCACAACTTCCTTATCCACTTAGAGCTGAAGTGTTGATAGATGACTTTCCTGGGAAAGAAGAAATAAGTCCATCATCAGGTGTGTCCTGCACATTCATTCTCTCCATCTCTGCCTACCTTTGCCTCTGGCCTGGGCTGCAGTACACAGCAACAGTATGAGCACCTGCTTCATGACTGGTGACTTAGCCGCTGTTTGGCTGTGCTATGTTTGCACCAAGAAGAAGGTGACCAGGCTCCTTCTAGCTTATCTAGATGACAAGATCCAGTCTTTCCTCAAGAACACAGAGGCTGACAGGTGGCAAAGATAGCCACCTGGGAGGTGGAGTATAATGTCCTGATTTCTTATACTCCCTAGAGTGGGGCTTTGTCTTTCTCCATTTCT
Organism: Erinaceus europaeus; assembly: GCF_950295315.1. Taxonomy (NCBI): domain Eukaryota; kingdom Metazoa; phylum Chordata; class Mammalia; order Eulipotyphla; family Erinaceidae; genus Erinaceus; species Erinaceus europaeus. Next base: position 17,957 of record NW_026647727.1, read on the forward strand.
CTCTCTCTCTCTCTCTTTCTATCATACACACACATATAAACACAACCAAGAAACTTTGCCCCTCTTTTCTTCTTTGCTGTTGCAATTTATGGTGATTTTGAGAACCTGAATTTCACTGTTACACTGCTCCTTCTGTTTATATTATTGTTAACCCTGGAGAAACCTGGGTTTTTCCATCGTAATATCTGAAGCCCCTGAAAATGTTTGGTAAAGATAGATGATAGGAAAGAAAGAGCTGTGTGTCTTGAGGTCATAAGATAAGGAGTGCAAAATTTGCAGATTAGGATAAAGGAGGTGTAAGGTGATTTCTAGAAGCCAAAGTAATTCATCATGTTTCTCTCTTAGCGCTAGCCAGTGGGAACCTCAGAGCCAATTTTACTGCTCCCCGTACGTTTCCCTGATGCCTATGTCTGCTTCCCTAGTTTTGCCGCCCCATTATTTATGTTCTTTCCTTGTGATGATCAGCTTTATTACACTTGATTCCCCACCCCCATGTTCTATTGCTTCATTTATAGGACGTGGGACTCTGGGATCAAGCAGGTTTGGCTAGGAATGTAGACTTTCCTTTTCAAGAACTATGCAAATCTGGACAGACTCAGTCCTAATTCATTCAGTCTTTCCCTTATCAGTTTATTCTGTCAATATCTTGAGTGGTTACTGAGTCTCACATAATGTTCAAATAATAATGTTACACTAATAGAACTGGCAAGGCTTCTATTAGTATAGCTCATGGTCTGTTGGAGAGGAAAGCATTAATCAAACAGTAATGCAAAGGGGTGTATAAATAAACTAAGATAAGTCTTCTTAGAAAAACAATATTATAAATCAGGTGATTCTTTGGAAGATAAGCCTAAGAACTTGAGCACCGTGAAGTAATGTCTCAGTGCAGTGAGAGCATTTCACAAGTGGTGGAGCAGTGCTGCAGGGGTCTCTCCTCTCTGTCTCTGTTTTCTTCTTTGTCCCTCTTTCATCCTCTATTAACACACACACACACACACACACACACACACACACACACACACACACACACACACACACACTAGGACAAAGTGGCTTCTTGGATTAGTGGATCCTTGCAGTGATAATGCTGGGACTAAGATCCTTTTCCCATTTTGTAGACTGGAAATAATAACTGTAGCCATGTTGTAGGCTTGTGTTGAAGGCTGACTGTGGGGTTATAGCTAATCATCTGAGGGCACTGCCTGGGAAATAGCAGGGATGGGATCTAATGAAATGCCCACCACTGCCATTCCAGTCACACTGTATTCTAACAATGGTAATAAGGTGGAGGGATGCTTACAACTGTCTGATTCACCCAAGAGTGGACTTCTGAGGTTGGGCAAAAGATCTCAGACCCAACAGTGGTTTATGATGAAGGTACAGTGACTTCCAGGATATTGAGCTAGCCATATGGCATATCAAGATCTTTTTTTTTTTTTTAAGTCTGTAACTCAAAATAAGTTAAGGGCCACTATCAAACCCTTCACCAGACAGCAAAGAAGCCAAGGAACTTTTCTATGATGTTTTATGAGCTTCTCACTTAAGATCTCACATCTCACTTAAAAAAAATGTGGGAGTCGGGTGGTAGTGTAGTGGATTAAGTGCACGTGGCTCAAAGTGTAAGGACTGGTGTCAGGATCCCTGTTCGAACTCCTGGCTCCCCACCTGCAGGGGAGTCGCTTCACAGGTCATGAAGCAGGCCTGCAGGTGTCTATCTTTCTCTTCCCCTCTCTGTCTATCCAACAGTGATGACATCAATAACAACAACAGTAACAACTACTTCCAAGTGTCTTTCCTCCTTTCCTCTTCTCTCTCAGATTAGCAAAACCATGCCTGGTTCCCTCTGGTGTTTTCCAGATTCACTTCCCTTTCAGTGACAGTATACACACGAGATTCCTGGTGACAAACATTTTGGGTCCTGATGGATTTGGAGTTCAGAGCCCTCTGGTCATCTTCCCCTGTGCCTTTCCCTCCTCTGGGAGTATGGACCAAAATCCTTTTTGAATTGCAGAAGGTAGGTCTGCCTTCTGTAATTGCTTCTCTGCTAAACATTGGGCATTGGCAGGTCAGTCCATAAATCCCAAGTGGAGTTCTCAGGTACCTTTGAGCAGTCCTGAACATCACCGCAACCCAACCCAGCTCCAAGGTCAGACCCCACCCCCCCCTTGCCTAAGCTCCAGAGTGAAGTCAGCGGTTTCCAAGGTGCCGACCCTAGCGGATGGGTCAAGGCCTGTCATTGAGATGCAGTCAAGAACTGGCAGTCTGCAGGGAGTCGGGCTGTAGCGCAGCGGGTTAAGCGCAGGTGGCACAAAGCACGAGGACCGGCATAAGGATCCCGGTTCGAACCCCGGCTCCCCACCTGCAGGGGAGTCGCTTCACAGGCAGTGAAGCAGGTCTGCAGGTGTCTGTCTTTCTCTCCTCCTCTCTGTCTTCCCCTCCTCTCTCCATTTCTCTCTGTCCTATCCAACAACAACAACAATAAAACAACAAGGGCAACAAAAGGGAATAAATAAATAAAATAAATATTAAAAAAAAAAGAACTGGCGGTCTGCACCTACAGCTTTTGGCATGGAACAGGTTCTCAAGCCGAGGAATAGCTGCCTGTGTATTTTCATACACTGGATTCTTGTGTGCTGTCCATAGAACTGTGGTCACTGAGGGGTCCTTGTGAAAACAGAATCGAGCACAGACATTATTTATGGAGAAGTGGTAAATGTAGACTTAGAGGTCCTAGAAGGTTTTTTTTTTTTTTTCCTTTTTGACTCTTAACCTCTTTCACCTCTTTAACCTCTTTCACCATTAGGGCGGTGGGTATGTCTTGTGTACATACCATACAAAAAGGGACATGAATTGAAAGCTCCTGCTTAAACATATCCTTAGCTGATGTGTCGACGCAAGCCAGTAGTCACCTATCAAATAAGGGGTTCTGAAGACCAGCCTGTTTCAGTAGGTAGCTTTGAGACTCGCCATCAGGAAGTCCTTCAGTGAGTAATGTCACAGATTTCCCCAGAGACCACTTCAACCGATCTTTGTGGTTTTGCCTTCAGAAATGCACCTGCATTCTCAGCCAGCCAGATAGCAGCCCAAGGAGCTGTGCACAGGCATGATTTGCCTCAGCGGGACTAGAGAAAGGCTACTACACATTTCATTTGAATTAACCTCGTGGTGACCATTTTAATGGAGCTGTAATTGCCCAAGTCTCTGTGGCTCCATGCAGCTTATTTTTTCATATCTAAGTATATTAATGATCCTCACTAGGAATAAACTAGACACCTAGATCTTACTTCATTTTCCTTCTTTATTCTGCCCCCTGGATTTTAAATGTAAACAAGAAAAAATGTTTCAGGACACAACAGGTCAATAAATGGTGATACATTAATAACCATCGGATGAGTATCATAAAGTAAATGTCTGCATCTGGGGATGAACTTATATTTATTTTTTAAAGTTTTTAAAAAATAATTTTTGTATTAACTTTATTTACTTAATGGGTAGAGACAGCCAGAAATCGAGAGGGAACGGGGATATATATAGAAAAAAAAAAAGACAGAGAGACACCTGCAGCCCTGCTTCACCGATTGTGATGCTTTCCCCCTGCAGGTGTGATCTGTGGGATTAAAACTGGGTTCTTGTATGTTGTAACATGTGCGCCTAACCAGGTGCGCCACCACCCAGCCCCAGGATGAACTATTGTAACTTTTTTTTTTTTTTTTTTTCTGTTAAAGTCCCACGCCAGAGTTGTCTGATAGAAATGTAATGCACGGGAGTCAGGCGGTGGTGCAGCAGGATAAGCGCATGTGGTGCAAAGCGCAGGGACCAGCATAAGGATCCTAGTTTGAGCCCCCAGCTCCCTACCTATAGGAGGGTCGCTTCACAGGCGGTGAAGCAGGTCTGCAGGTGTCTGTCTTTCTCTCCCCCTCTCTGTCTTCCCCTCCTCTCTCCATTTCTTTCTGTCCTGTCCAACAACAACGACATCAATAACCACAACAATGTTAAACAACAAGGGCAACAAAATGGAAAATAAAAAAAAAAAGAAATGTAATACACACTTGCATATTTCCTAACAGGAAGACAAGGTAAAGATAAATAAAATCCATCTTAATAATAGGGTTTGCTCATTCAATGTAGAAAACCTCAGCATATAATCAACATGAAACGGTGTGGGACACTTCATTGTTTGTTTTTTGTTGTTGTTGTTTGTTTTACCTCCAGGGTTATTGCGGGGGTTCCGTGCCTGCACTACAAATCCACTGCTCCTGGAGGAAAATTTGTCCAATTTTGTTGCCCTTGTTGTTGTTATTTTTATTATTGCCATTGCTGCTGCTGTTGCTGGAAAAGGCAGAGAGAAATGGAGAGAGGAAGGGAAGAAAGACAGGGGGAGAGAAAGACAGACACCCGCAGACCTGCTTCACTGCTGATGAAGCGATGTCCCTTCCTTTCCTTCCCCTCCCCCTTCTCCTCTCCCCTTCCCTCTCCCATCCCTCCCATCCCTTCCCTCCCTCCCCTCCCCTCTACTTCCCTTCCCCCTTCCCTCCACTTCCTTTCACCCTTCCGTTCTCCCTCCCTTTCCCTCTCTTTCCTTCCCTCCCCTCCCCTTCCCTTCTCTCCCTTCCCTCCCCCTTCCCTCCTCTCCTCTCCTTTCCCTCCCCCTTCCCTTCCCTCCCCTCCCTCTCCTCCCTCCCCTCCCCTCCTTTCCCTTTAGCTTTCCTTCCCCCTCCCCTCCCTTGCCCTCCTCTCCCCTCCCCTTCCCTTCCCTCCCCTTCTCTTCCCTTCCCTCATCTCATCCCCCTTCCCTTCCATTTTCTCCTCTCCCCTCTTTATCCCTTCTCTCTTTTCTTCCACAAGTATTAGAAGCTTCTGGAAGGGAGCATGGAATCTAATCCCTTGCAAATGCATTTTGAACAATACATGTGACTAATGAGAAAATGCCCTTTCTTTGTCAAGTGCCTGTAAATGGTACTATTTCCTCTGCTCTGCCTCCAAACAATGTCTAGAGCTCTCATTTCCCCCTCAGGGCTAAAGGAAGAAAGGAAAGCCTCCCTTTAGAAATGCAAACAATACCTAGAATATTCCTTCTCATGGAATGAAAGAGAAATAGGTATTTCCAAGAAATTAAATCATGTTCTATTTATTCATATAGAATATGAATTGTATTTATTTTAATATAATTTGTGGGATCTTTTTAAAATTCTTTTTTATTACCTTTATTTATTTGATAGAAACAGCCAGAAATAGGAGAGGGAGGGGGGATAGAGAGGGAGAGAGACAGAGAGACAGCTGCAACAGTGCTTCACCACTCACAAAGCAGGTGAGGACCAGGGACTCGAGAACCTGGGTCCTTGCTCACTGTAACATGTGCACTCAACCAGGTGTGCCACCACCTGGCCCCTGAGTTTTATTTTTATTTATTTATTTTTTTAAGAAATGTGTTAGACATACTGATAGAAAAAAAGCACTTATTTTGGGTCAAGATACACTGCAGATCCTTAGTTCATATAATATAAATTCAGCCATTACCATGAAAGTTTCTTGAATCTTATTTCTATATGTATATTTAAATACAGAAGTGTCAAAAACAATAGATTTGACTTACACAAATTAAATCATGCGCTCTTGGCGGTGGAAAATAGCGAGAATAATTTAAGTAGTAACTGTAATGTATTTTTCATGAATTCTCTTCCATACACATGCACACAAGTGCACAGCAAGACATGAGCAAATCTATCCACAGAATCCTTTTCTGCCCAAAGCCTCGTATATGGCTCCACCTGCCAACACCCATGTCGAGCAGAGAAGCAACTACAGAAGCCAGACCTTCCACCTTCTGCACCTCATAATGATCCTGGGTCCATGCTCCTAGAAGCATAAAGAACAGGGAAGCTTCCATTAGAGGGGAGGGCATAGAGATCTCTGGTGGTGGGAACTCTGTGGAACTTTAGCCCTCTTATCCCACAATCTTGTCGGTCTTTATTAAATCACTAATAATTTTTTAAACAGCTGAAAATTAAGAAATCGCAAAGCAGAACTTGAATTGGAATTGGTGTATTGCACCAAAGTAAAAGACTCTGGGGTCGAGGGGAGGGCTCAGGTGCTGGAACAGGATGGCAGAGGAGGACCTAGAGGGGGTTGAATTGTTATGTGGAAACTGGGACATGTTACACATGTACAAACTATGGTATTTTACTGTCGACTGTAAACCATTAAATCCTCCCATAAAGAAAAATAGAAAAAGGAAGAGGTGCAGAACTTTGGTGGTGGACGTGGAATGGAACTATCACTCTATAACCTTATGATTTTGTAAACTATATTCAATCACAAATGAAAATATGTTTTAATATGCCAGGTATTGGCAGCATGGTGGTGTCCATCAGGGAGAGATTAGGTTTCCCTCATTGCCTAGGAGACCAGGAGGTCAAGCACTGGTCAAGAGCATCTAGTATTAAGGACAAGGACCCAAATAAGGATCCCAGTTGGAACCTCCTGCTCCCCACCTGCAGGAAAGAAGTCTCGCAAGTGGTGAAGCAGCTCTCCGGGTGCCTATCTTTCTCTCTCCGTCTCTGTCTTCCCCTCCTCTCTCCATTTCTCTCTGTCCTAGCCAATAAAGTGGGAAAAAATGGCCGCCAGGAGCAGTGGATTCATAGTGCTGGGACCAAGCCCCAGAGCTAATTAATTACCCTAGAGGCAAATTTTTAAAAAAGGGGGGGTTATATTCTGGAAGCCAAACTATAGTGAAAATGAACAAGACCTCCTGTGAAACATAATGTTGGACAGAAGCTACACAACACACAGGACCCTCACCATGATTTCATTTATATTAAGTTCCAAAGATCTTAGACTACACCTTCAGTGGGTGCTGTGTGGCATGAACCTGGCTATGACAGATACCAAAGGTCCAGGCTCTTGACTACCTAGAGAAGATCAGAAGGTTAATGGTCAAAGACAAACTTGGGGATTAGGGAGGGCTGACACAGTTCTCTTTCATGGTTCACCATTGGCTCCTTGGGCATTGGATTTATCCTGCCAATAAACCTGTTTTGTGCAATTTCCTTTTTAAATACATGTTTCCATCACAGGGTCACTCAAAATGTGTGAGCCCTCTCTCCTCCCTGTCTGGATAGGGAATTCTGCCTCAGTTAATCCCACTGCCATGATGCCCATTATTAAGAATCAACCCTTGGTGGTTTCACAATAGCCATGAGATAATATCCAAAGTCTTCAGACTGAATCATCCTCTCCACGCTGGTTTATTTATTTATGATTGAATAGAAACAGAGAGAAATTGAGAGAGGAGGGAGAAACAGAGAGGGAGAGAGAGAGAGAGAGAGGCATACCTACAGTCCTGCTTCACCACTTCTGAAGCCTTCCCACTGCAGGTAGGAACCAGGGGCTTGAACCTGGGTCCTAGCACACTATAAGGCGTGCATATTATACATGTACATGTACATATACATATCTTATTTATTTCCCCTTTTGTTGCCCTTGTTTTTTTATTGTTGTTGTAGTTATTGTTGTTATTGATGTCGTGGTTGTTGGATAGGACAGAGAGAAATCAAGCAAGGAGAGGAGTCAGAGAGGGGGAAAGAAAGATAGACACCTCCAGACCTGCTTCATGGCTTGTGAAGTGACTCCCCTGCAGGTGGGGAGCCAGTGGATCAAACCGGGATTCTTACCCTGGTCCTTGTGCTTTGCGCCACCTGCGCTTGACCCGCTGAGCTACTTCCCGACTCCCTATATGGTATGCTCTTAACCTAGTGCACCACCACCTGACCCCAATTTTTGTTTTTTTATTGGATAGAGATAGCCAGAAATGGAGAGGGAAGGGGGAGATAGAGAGGGCGGGAGCCAGAGAGACACCTGCAGCCCTGCTTCACCACTGGCAGAGCTTTCCCCCTGTGGATGGGGGCCGGGGGCTAAACTCAGGTCCTTGCACACTGTGACATGTGCGCTCTGCCAGGTTCGGCCCCACAGGGTGCCTTGTGTAATGTTCTTCAGGTGCAGTAGATGTCACAGCAACACTGACCGTGTGTAAGCCCATGTGTCCACCATTTTCCACCTGCTCATGTCAGACTGTCCCTGGGCTCCGGTTACACTTTTCTGCCATCACAAGCTGGGCTGCTAGGAACATGTAAGCGTCTCAGTATGTCTCCGTCCAACAGGCTGCTGATTAAAAGACTGACTGAGTCCCTGGAATGTGTCACCAGACACAGCCTGTGGATTCTTGCAGCACTGTGATCTTAGGATACTGATTGATGGCAGTTCTAGTAATAGGGAGATGACAAGAATTCCTCGACCTTGACACTTTGTACATTTCTATTTTCAGATTTCTTTCTTTCTTTCTTTCTTTTTTCTTTCTTTCTCTCTTTCTTTCTTTAGTATTTTATTTATTTATTATTAGAGACAGAGAAAAATTTAGAGGGGGGATGGAGATAGAGAAAGAGACAGAGTAGCCCTGCTTCACCACTCATGAAGCTTTCCCCTTGCAGGTGGGGACCAGGGGCTTGAACCCAGGTCCTTGCACACTGTGGGGTGTGTGCTTAACCAGGCGTGCCATCATCTGGCCACCACCATATTTGCATATTTCATGCATGTCATCTGAAAGTGTGGTGCCATGGAATTATTCCATTAAATCTTTTCTAAGTCCTTGTTGCTCGCACCTATTTTAGTGATAAAACCAAGTGCAAAAATGTCATTTCATTATTCATTTTACTTGTTAACTGCCTGAATGGAAGCATGCACATGTGATCTTAAGTTCCTCAACCACTATTTCATTCAGTGAGAGGAAGAGAGAGAGAGAGAGAGAGGGAGGCCAATCGACCAACCAGATGAGGGAGAGACATCCCGCATGCCCCAGTGCCAGGCGTCTCCCATGTGATGCCCAGGCTAGAGCCTGGACCATGCTATTGGCAAAGCTCATCCTGCCCAGTGAACTCTCTTTCCAGCTAGAACTTAGAAGACTTAAATTCCATGCTGCAGATGCACATCAGGGACTAGAGCTGAGTGTGGGTGCAGGGTGCAGACGGCTTTGGTTTCCGGCCTCCTGATGGAATTCTCTTGCTCTGCTGGCCTGTCTTCTTGCTCTGAGCAGAACCATGGGTCCATGGATCCATTGCAGCCCTCTGGAAATCCACCCACTGGTAGCCCCCAAGTACCATGTGCATGAAGCATTTGTTTTATTCATTTAAAAATATATATTTTTAAGCAGTCCTGGCAATGTATTGTAAAAATACATAATGACTGTGTCCAGTGGCCAGGTGGTGGGGCACCTGGTTGAACGCACATGTTACAGTGCATTAGTGTCGGGCTGTGACACAGAGGAGAGAGGGAATCTTATTTGCATGGGCACCTCAGAGTTGGGTGAGAGGGCAGCAGTTTGGGCCTCGGGCCACGTGGAGCTAGTAGAAATGGCCGCTTCCTGCTACACAGCACCCTTCTGCTCACCAAGGTGAAAAGCGGGCAAGATAGTGAGGGGCGGAAGAAGAAGGGCTTTTATGGGAGAAAGTCGGCGCGTGATTGGATAGGAAACAAGGCACTCGGGGATAGGATAATGGGAAGGGGGAGGAGTAAACAAAGCACTCCACCTGTCACGGGGAATTGACAATGCCCTGAGGGGACAACATGGCGGCTGTGACTGCATCTGCACAATTTCCCAGCACATTAGGACTCAGGTTCAAGTCCCTAGTCCACCCTGAAGGGGGAAAGTTTCGCAAGTGGTAAAGCAGGGCTCTCTCCCTCCCCCTTCCCTCTCAGTTTCTTCTGTCCCTATCCAATAAATAAATAAAAATAAATTAACTATGTCTGAAGTAGCCATGAGAAGTGTTCGGGGCAGTTTGCTTATCCATCTTACTCACTGAGAGAAAATCTGGAGTCTGTCTTCCTTTTGTAATGACCTGAGCTCTCTCTGTGGTCTTTTCTCGTGTCCACTACCCTTTCTTGTATAAACACAGAGCCATTTATCCGGAGAACAGCACCTCTCTTCCCACAGTTCTTCTTTCATCCTTCTGTAAGTGGTAAAAATAGGGAAAGCCAAAGTGTCCTTGTGGCTGAGGTCTGAGTACTTCTGTGCCATGGGAGCCCCTCCGTCCCTCACTGATGTCTGCCTGCCCTGCCTCCAGTCTCAGTCTCCAGTCTGTGCTCTTCTGGTGGGAAACTGAATTCTCGGGGGGGGGGTGTGGGGGGGTGTGGGGGGGGAAGGACAAGATGATGCCTTTTCTTTCTTTCTTTTTCATGTTTTCCTTCCAGGGTGATGACTAGCGTTGGGTGTCAGTGCTGTGAATCTACTGCTCCTGGCAGCCATTTTCCCCTTTTTATTCAATAGTAAAACACCTGCTTTGCCACTTATGAAGTCCTTGCCCCCTGCAGGTGAGGTGCTGGGAGCTGGAATCTGGGCCCTTGCTCAGGTCCTTGCCCTTAGTATTCTGTGCGCGGGAGGGAGTCTGCCACCACCCTCCCCCACATACACATCATACATGTTCTAATTTTGCCACATTTAGCATACTTTTATTTGAGTGAAAAGAGAGGGCCAGTGTAAGTAGGGACAATTTTACGTCCTTCTCTTTGAATTGAGTCATAGTCGCTAAGTGATGTACATGTCTGTTCCCATAAGACAATTTTTTTTCAAAGAGAAATTGAGAATGGAGGGAACATAGAGTGGGAAGGAGACAGAAAGACACCTGCAGCCCTGCTTCACCACTTGTGAAGTTTCCCTCCTGCAAGTGGGGACCAGGGGCTTGAACCTGGGTCCTTGTGCACTGTAATGCATGTGATTAACCAGGTGTGCCACTGCCTGGCCCTAAAATTGCTTTTCTTGCTAGTCTTTTTGCTCCTCCAAGCCTGATATTGCTGAACCTCGCTGTGCTTCTACCTAAAAAGAAAAAAAAAAGCCTTAACTGTCATGATTTTTAAAAATATTTATTTATCCCCTTGTGTTGCCCTTGTTGTCTTATTGTTGTAGTTATTGTTGTTGGATAGGATGTCATCATTGTTGGATAGGACAGAGAGAAATGGAGAGAGGAGGGGAAGACAGAGAGGGGGAGAGAAAGATAGACACCTGCAGACCTGCTTTATCGCTTGTGAAGCAACTCCCCTGCAGGTAGGGAGCTGGGGGCTCGAACCGGGATCATTATGCCAGTCCCTGCAATTCACACTTAATCCGCTGTTCTGCTGCCCAACTTCCAAAAAAAAATCTAAAATTTTTATTTATTTGTTTATTTATTCCCTCTTCTTGTCCTTGTTGTTTTATTGTTGTAGTTATTACTGTTGCCGTCATTGTTGGATAGGACAGAGAGAAATGGAGAGAGGAGGGGAAGACAGAGAGGGGGAGAGAAAGACAGACAGCTGCAGACCTGCGTCACTGCCTGTGAAGCGACCCCCTGCACGTGGGGAGCCTTAAAATGATTACAGACCCCCAAAATCAATTGTTGGAGGTTTACAGCGCAGCTGTGGACACAGAGATGCAGTTTCTCAGCCCCTGGTGATATGTGTCTGTGACATGTTCTTACCCCCAAAGTAGGCATTTCCCACTGTCTTGTACCAGGACCCCAAGAACCCTTCTGCTCCCCACTTTCCCTACTTCTCCAGAGCCCTTTGCTTCACTCTAGACAGCTGGTGGGACTGCCCACTGGTCCAACCCCTGTGGAAAATAAGACTAGAACTGGAACTATCCTATGGCCTGAAATTCTTTTCGTGGGGATAAATCCTAAGGAATCAAATGCACCCATCCAAAAAGATGTGTGTACACAAGATGTGTGTACACCTATGTTCATAGCAGCTCAATTGTAGTAGCCCGAACCTGGAAGCAGCCCAGATGCCCAGCAACAGGTGAAAGGCTAAAAAAATTGTGGTGTATGTACACAGTGGAGTACTACTCAGCAATAATTCAGTAATTTGGCGCTACGAATCCACTACTCCTGGCGGCCATTTTCCCCCCATTTTATTGGACAGGACAGAAAGAAATTGAGAGAGGAGGGGAGGATAGATTGATAGAGAGAGACGGAGAGAGACACCTGCAGACCTACTTCACTGCTTGTGAAGTGTCCTCACTACAGGTGGGGAGTCAGGGGCTCAAGTTGTGATCCTTGCATGGGTCCTTGTGCAAGATGTTAAGGTGTGGCACTGCCTGGCCTGCCTTTCTTTCTTTCTTTCTTTCTTTCTTTCTTTCTTTCTTTCTTTCTTTCTTTTTCTCTTTTTTCTTCCTTTCTTTCTCTTGCTTTTCTTTTTTTCTCTCTCTCTATTTACTCCTTTCTTTCTTTCCTTCTAAGTAAATAGAGAAGAAGAGTTGGAGATGAAACACCTGCAGCACTGCTCATGAAACTTGCCATCTGGCAGAGAGGGGCTGTGATATGAACCCAGGCCCCTGTATGTGCTAACATGCATGTTACTGAGGGCACCACTACCAAGCCCCTCAAATTCAATGCATCCCGTTTTCAGAAAGAGACAGAGAGAGAGAGAACCAGAGTTCCACTCTGGCACATGCACTGCCACAGATGGAATTCAGTAAATTCATTAAGTTCTAAACTTTAGCTCTGGTTAAATATATGTCAGAATGTCTGATTTGTCTGGGTTTTATCATTATTTTGGTGTAAGTGCTGATGAATTGGAAGATGCATGAATTGTATCTCCTATATTTCTTTGCATGTTGATTTGCTATCACCAAATAGTGAATCAGTAACTGTGGGTCAGAGAGAGAGTTCAAGGTCTGTGTCTTACCAGATATGTAACTCACCTTCTAGTTCTGGCATCCCATAGCCCCTCCCTCTCCCTCCCCCTCTCCCCCTCTCTCTCCCAGTCCCTCTCTCTCTCCCACTCTTTCTTCTCCCTCTCCCTCTCCCACTCTCTCTCCTCTCCCTCTCTCTCTCCCTCTCCCACTCTCTCTCCTTCTCCCTCTCTCTCTTCTTCCACTCTCTCTCCTTCTCCCTCTCCCACTCTTTCTCCTTCTCCCTCTCTCTCTCCCTCTCCCACTCTCTCCCTTCTCCCTCTCTCTCTTCTTCCACTCTCTCTCCTTCTCCCTCTCCCACTCTCTCTCCTTCTCTGTCTCCCTCTCCTTCTCTCTCTCCCACTCTTTCTCCTTCTCCCTCTCCCACTCTCTCTCTCCTTCTCCCTCTCCCACTCTCTCTCCTTCTCTGTCTCCCTCTCCTTCTCTCTCTCCCACTCTTTCTCCTTCTCCCTCTTCCACTCTCTCTCTCCTTCTCCCTCTCTCTTTCCCTCTCCCTCTCCCACTCTCTCTCCTTCTCCCTCTCTCTGTCCCACTCCCTCTCCCTCCCCTCCTTCCCCCTTCCCTCCCCCTCTCCCTCTCCCTTTCCCTCTCCTTCTTACTCTCTCTCCTATAAATGAAAGGTGACCTGAATTAGTGAAATTGTGTATGTGCAAGACTGGGTTCACCACCCCCCCCCCAAAAAAAAGAGTGGGACCCTTCTATCCCAGGACTCCCCTGTGAGTTTCAGGTCACAAGCCAACAAAATGAGCCTGTGTGTTCCTGAGCTGGGGATTCTACAGGAACCCTCAAGCCTGGAGTTGGTTCTGAACAGTCTCCTTTGAAAGTCCTTCCTTTGTCTTTAACATCTTGAAACACAGACCTTTGTTGTGAGTTATCTCTTGCTCTGCCTGTCCTTTTTCTTTCTCTTTGATTCCTGCTTGCTTCCCCTTCCCACCTCCACAGGCTTCACTTCTGAATCTGTTCTTACTTTACACTTCAAGGCATTTTCCTTTATGCTTCAACCATCACCCAAAGCTCATTGATTTGGAAACCACACCACTTTTATATTACAAAAAAATAAATAAATAAATAAATAAATAAATAAAAATAAATTATCCTCTCAACCAGTTATCCTATCCATACTCAACATTTTCCTCCAAACTCTAAATTCAATGACTGACGTTTTGGCTTTTTCCTTCAAGGTCCTTGTCTTGAGCCTGTGTAACCTTAGGGGCTTTCTGGTTATCTAGGTGTCCAACTTAGTTATTTATTTTGTGGGTCAGTTGTTGCTGCGATTGAGACTCACGGGAGAGCCATGGTGGGGAGAGCTTGGCCATGGTGCACCCCGTTGAATGCACATAGTACAAAGTGCAAGGACTCATGCAAGGATCTGGGTTCAAGCCTCCACTCCCCACCTGGCAGGGGGTATGCTTCCTGAGTGGTGAAGCAGATCTGCAGGTATCTATCTTTCTCTCTATCTCCCCTTCCCCTATCAATCAATTTCCCTCTGTCCTATCCAATAAAATGGAGAAAAAAAAATGACTGCCAGGAGCAGTGGCTTTGTATTATAGGCACAGAGCCCCAGGGATAACCCTGGAAGAAAAAAAAAATGAACAAAGAAACAAATAAAAACTCAGGAAGGCAGAGAATCTGCATCAGATTTCATGGTGCCAGTAAAAATAGACTTCTTTGCCGGATTCTTGGTCCTGTGCTAGATGGGCCTGACTGTTCTTGCCCGAAACCGGGAGCAGGGAGCATTATCTCAGGCAAGTTAGGCAGATTTCAAGTAAAATTCTCAGTGTCTAGAAAGAATCTTCTCCGACGTTATGATTGTTTCCACTATTCCTCTGCACAAGTTCTCCCTTGGTGTTCTCTGTATCACGTGGTTCTAGTTTATGTGCTGCCAGGGAATCAACTGAATGTCTCACCCATGGGGGATACTACAGACTGGGCTCCCCAGCCCCCACTTTTAATTCTTCCTTTGAGAGAAGGGAGGAGAGAAAGAGGGGGAACGGCAGACACAGGAGAAAGAGACCGAGCACAGCACTGCCTCAGCGTCCAGGGAGCTGCCCCTGGTTGTCCATAGTGCGTCCATGTGGTTCTCGGGCTCAGACCCAGGGCCCTAAGCAGAGAGGAACATGTTGGACAACAGGTAAGCTGTTTCCTGGTCTTCATGTTGTATCGTTGAAAGCATAAACTAGCAGGTTATTAGACAGAGGCTAAAATATTGTGCGTATTTTCCATGCAGAAAGAGACATATTTCCCTACATCCACATGTGGTAATTTATTTTTAATAGTATTTATTTATTTATTATTGGATAGAGACAGAGATAAATTGAGAGGGAAGGTGGAATAGAGGAAAAGAGACAGAGAGACACCTGCAGCCCCAGTAATTTCTACATTTCCAAGGACACAGCAATGATAGCAGACCACAGATTTGTCCATCACAGGGTCACTCAAAATGTGTGAGCTCTCCTCCCTGTCTGGACAGGGAATTCTGCTTCAGTTAATCCTACTGCCATGATGCCCATTCTTTTTTTAAATATGTATTTATTTATTCCCTTTTGTTGCCTTTTTTATTGTTGTAGTTATTATTGTTGTTGTCATTGTTGGATAGGACAGAGAGAAATGGAGAGAGGAGGGGAAGACATAGAGGGGGAGAGAAAGATAGACACCTGCAGACCTGCTTCACCGTCTGTTAAGGGACTCCCAGGGGCTCGAACCAGGATCCTTATGCTTGTCCTTGTGCTTTGCGCCACTTGCGCTTAACCTGCTATGCTAACGCCCGACTCCTGATGCCTATTTTTAAGAATCAACCATTGGTGGTCTCACAATAGCCATGAGCTAATATCCAAATTCTTCAGTCTGAATCACCCTCTGCACACTGGTTTCATAATGTTTTCCCACGAGGGTCTCCTCTGTGGAAGAAACCCGCTGTGGTCAAGCCTGTCACTCAGAGACTCTTATCCTTTGCTGCTTTTATTTCCTACCACTCACTTCAGTCCTTCCCTTTTGCATGAATGCTGCATTTCCTTTTCATTGGTTTTACTTGTTTATTTAATCACCAGAATTATTGCTGGGGCTCAGTGCCTACGCAACAACTCTATGACTCCTAATGGCCATTTATTTCATTTTTCTTTTGATAGAGGGTGAGACAGAAAGAATGTTGTGTGTGTGTGTGTGTGTGTGTGTGTGTGTGTGTGTGTGTGTGTGTGTGTGTGTGTGTGTGTGGTGAGGCAGGGTGGAGAATGAGAGCTACAGCACTCTTTTATCACTTGTGAAGCTGGCCCCTTGCAGTAGGGACCGGGGGCTTGAACTCAAGTCCTCCCGCATAATCATGCTTGCCTTCTACAAGGTGTACCTACTACCTCAGGCTCCTGAGCTCTGCATTTTCAAGTTTGAACTCAAATCACAATTATGCCATGGTATAAGAATATGTGCCAAGACTGGGCATAGGTGCACCCTGTTATGTACACATAACAAGGACCCAGGCAAGGATCCAGGCTCAAGCCCACACTCCCCAACTGCAGGGGGGACACTTCACAAGTGGTGAAACAGGTCTGCAGGTGTCTGTCTTTCTCCCTTTCTATCTCCCCTCCAGTCTCAACTTATGTCTTATCCAGTAGCTGTGGATTAAAGAAAGATTAAAAAATAAATAAAAGCTTCCTAATTCTAACCTGATATTCTTCTTCATGCACTGAAAATTTATGACGTGATCAAATGTCTGAGTATTGTGTGTGTTTTATTCTCTTATTTCTCCTTTTATCATGGGCAAGAGGTTAGCCTTGGAGCAAGTTATTCATACTGTAAGTTTATTCATACTGTATTCATACTCATGGGAGTTGGTGGTGGGTTACTGTAGGGTGTTTATGAGAACTGCAGTGACAACACTGTTAACACTCTTTTATTTAAGGATCATACTGACATATGTGTATTAGTATTTTATTTCTTTCATTGGATAAGACAGAAATTGTGAGGGGGGAGATAAAGAGGGAGAGGGAGAGAGAAAGAGAAAGTGATGCAGTCTTACTTCACCACTTGTGAAGCCTCCCTCTTGCCAAGTGGGGACCAAAGGCTTTGGCCTAGGTCCTTGGCACTGTAATGTGCACACTCTGCCAGCTGTGTTACCCACCCTCTGGATCCAACCCATAGCACCCTTAGCTCAGTATAATTATCTTGGCTTCTTTCATTAAATACTGGACAATGTGTTATTACTCTAGTTCATATTTTCTTTTTAATATTTTCTTTCTTTATTTTATTTTTGATAGAGATGCAGAGAAAGACACAGAGAGAAACACCAGAGGACTGCTCAGCTCTGGCTTATGGTGGTGGGGGATTGAACCTGGGACTTCTGGAGCCTCAGGCATGAGAGTCTGTTTGCATCACTATTATGCTATCGCCCCCACCTGAGTTTATATTTTCTTATCTAGCTTCTGAGACTAAAGCTGCCTTGTCTACCCAGGGGCCTCTTTTAATGTTAATTTCTGCTGTCATCAGCTGCTCCATCACACCCCTTTTCTTTTTTTTTAAGATTTTTAAAAAAATATTTATTTCCTTTGTGTTGCCCTTGTTGTTTTTATTGTTGTTGTCGTTGTTATTATTGTTGATGTCCTCGTTGTTGGATAGGACAGAGAGAAACGGAGAAAGGAGGGGAAGACAGAGAGGGGGAGAGAAAGACAGACACCTGCAGACCTGCTTCACCACCTGTGAAGGGACTCCCCTGCAGGTGGGGACCCCCGGGGATCAAACTGGGATCCTTCCGCCAGTCCTTGTGCCTTGTGCCACCTGCGTTTCACCCGCTGCGCCACCGCCTGACTCCCCATCACAGCCCTTTCAGTTTCATCTCAGACACACTGGGAGTTTGGAGGACAAGCATCAGTCCCTGGTCACTAACATGAAACCATATCCTTTGGTTGTTGTCACTGACCTATAGGTTTCTGCCTGTGACTTTCACAAAGCTCTGTGCTTCCTATTCCTTGGGGAGATTAGGACTGTGTTCCCAACCGCACTGACCACACTTGCTTGTTTGTGACTTCATGTCCAAGACAAAACCATGCTTATTAAGGTCACCATGGGGTTTGAATGCCAAGTCCGCTCCACTGTACATGCTGAACCACAGAGTGTGAAGAACTCCCATAGAAGTATTCCATACTGAGAGGAAAATCAAGGGTTTCTGTGTATGAACTGAGTGACACATGGTTGAATTTAGGCTTGTATAATGCCAGTTATGGTGATATATGGGTGGAGAACCTTAGGCAGTTGCCAGGGCTCTGAGATTTGATGTTTCCCAGGATGGAGAGAAAATAACCAAGCTAGTCACCATACCATTGATCAAAAGAGGTCAGGTGGGAACACGCAGACACACACACACAGACACACACACAGACACACACACACACACACACAGACACACACACACAGACACACATACAGACACACACACACACACACACACACACACACACACACACACACACACACACACACACACACGGACATCCCTAGCTGGGACAGTGTCAGGTGTATGCCCCATTCCCCCATCCCAAGCTTCCAAGAGTGCTTATTAAGATATAAACAATAAGATGGTTTTGCATCACATAGACAGATATCAGAAGACATTTCTAAGGGAGAAAAAATCAGGGTGATGATTCTAAAAACTGTCATTATCCAGATGTCATTACATCAGATACAATCTTTTTATATCATTAGATATTGAGTTGATTCCCATTATCCCATGCACAATCTCCAGACCCTCAGGGCAGCAGCCAGACATCAGAGTTGTGGGTGATCCCATGAGGCAATACCACCAATACTCCCCTGTGGGCTAGTAAAACCTCTGACGTCTCCAGACTTTGCCCTAGAGCAGGATTTATTTATATGTTTGTTTATTTAGTTTTTAAGTGTTATCTCACTGTTGTCTTTATTTGCATTTCTTTTTTAAGTTTCTTTATTGTGGAATCAATGGTTTACAATCAACAGTAAAATAAAATACAACAGTTTGTACATGTGTAACATTTCTCAGTTTTCAACATAACAATTCAAACCCCACTAGGTACTCCGTTGTCTTCCAGGACCTGACCCCCCAACCCCAAACACACACACACACACACACACACACACACACACACACCCCAGAGTCTTTTACTTTGGGCCAATACACCAACTCCAGTCCAAGTTTGACTAGGATTCTTGTAGTAAGAGACACAGCCTGAAAAACAGGTGTCATGACATTATTAGTAAAGGGATGTACCTGGCAGACAAACAGAAAGAGAAGGATGAATATGGGATGATCTCACTCTCAGGCAGAAGTTGAAAAATAAGATCAGAAGAGAAAACACAAGTAGAACCTGAACTAGAATTGGCATATAACACCAAAATAAAAGACTCTGGGGTAGGGGGGAGTGGGGTGGAGAATACCGGTCCAAAAAGGATGACAGAGGACCTAGTGGGGGTTGTATTGTCATATGGAAAACTGGGAAATGTAATGCATGTGCAAACATTAAAGACATAAAGGTTCAAGAAGTTCCAGAGGGTCCCAAACACTTAAAGACTTAAAGACACCAAGACACATCATATTTAGAATGGAAAGGAATAAGGATAAAGAAAGGATCCTGAAGGCTGCGAGAGAAAAATAAAGTGTCACCTACAGAGGAAAACCCATAAGTTTAGCAGCAGACATTTCCACACAAACACACAGGTCAGAAGAGAATGGCAAGGTATCTATCGAGTGTTCAATGAAAAAGGCTTTCAACCAAGACTACTGTATCCTGCTAGACTGTCATTCAGACTAGATGGAGGCATCAAAACCTCCTCAGACAAGCAACAGTTGAAAGAATCAACTGTCACCAAGCCTGTCCTGAAAGAAGTTCTGAAAGGTCTCCTATAAACAGTCAGACCACCATAAATCTGCCATATATCAGAACACTCTAAAAATCTACAAGAATGGTGTTAAAATATGTTCAATCTTTGATATCAATAAATGTCAGTGGCCTGAATTCACCTATTAAAAGGCACAGAGTAGGAAGATGGATCAGAAAACACAACCCAACAATATGATGTCTACAGGAAGCCCACCTAACTCAACAAGGAAAACACAGACTCAAAGTAAAAGGATGGAAAACTATCAGACAAGCCAATGGCCCACAAAAAAAAAGAGCAGGAACAGATATTCTCATACCAGACATGATACATTCAAAAGTCAGTGGCATTCCCTATGCAAACACTAAGTTAGAAGAAGTTGAAATCCAGAAATCAATTCCTTTTACTATAGCAACTGAAACAATAAAATATCTAGGAATAAACCTAACCAAAGAAGTGAAAGACTTGAATACTGAAAATTATGAGTCACTACTCAAGGAGACTGAAAAAGACACAAAGAAGTGGAAAGGTATTCCATGTTCATGGGTTTGGAGAATTAACATCATCAAAATGAATATACTACCCAGAGCCATATGCAAATTTAATGTTATCCCCATTAAGATCCCAACTACATTTTTTAGAAGAATAGAACAAATGCTACAAATGTTTATCTGGAACCAGAAAAGACCTAGAATTGCCAAAACAATCTTGAGAAGAAAGAACAGAACTAGAGGCATCACACTCCCAGATCTCAAACTGTATTATAGGGCCATTGTCATCAAAACTGCTCGGTACTGGAACATGAATAGACACAATGACCAGTGGAATAGAATTGAGAGCCCAGAAGTAAGCCCCTACACCTCTGGACATCTAATCTTTGACAAAGGTGCCCAGACTATTAAATGGGGAAACCAGAGTCTCTTCAGCAAGTGGTGTTGAAAATGGGTGCAGAAGAATGAAACAGAACCACTATATTTTACCAAATACAAAGGTAAATTCCAAGTGGATCAAGGACTTGAATGTTAGACCAGAAACTATCAGATACTTATAGGAAAATATTGGCAGAACTCTTTTCCGCATACATTTTAAAGACATCTTCAATGAAATGAATCCAATTACAAAGAAGACTAAGGCAAGCATAAACCTATGGGACTACATCAAATTAAAAAGCTTCTTCACATCAATAGAAACCACTACCCAAACCAAGAGACTCCTCACAGAATGGGAGAAGATCTTTACATGCCATACATCAGACAAGAGGCTAATAACCAAAATATATAAAGAACTTGCCAAACTCAAGAACAAAAAAAAAAAAAACCAAAAAACAAATAACCCCATCCAAAAATGGGGAGATGACATGGAGATAATATTCACCACAGAAGAGATCCACAAGGCCAAGAAACACATGAAAAAATGCTCCAAGTGTTTGATTGTCAGAGAAATGCAAACAAAGACAACAAGATACCACTTCACTCCTGTGAGAATGTCATACATCAGAAAGGGTAACAGCAGCAAATGCTGGAGAGATTGCAGGGGTCAAAGGAACCCTCCTGCACTGCTGGTGGGAATGTCAATTGGTCCAACCTCTGTGGAGAACAGTCTGGAGAACTCTCAGAAGGCTAGAAATGGACCTACCCTCTGATCCTGCAATTCCTGTCCTGGGGATAGATCCTAAGGAACCCAACACATCCATCCAAAAAATCTGTGTACACATATGTTCTTAACAGCACAATTTGTAATAGCCAAAACCTGGAAGCAACCCAGGCGTCCAACAACAGATGAGTGGCTGAGCAAGTCATGCTCTATTCTATACACAATAGAATGCTACTCAGCTATTAAAAATGATGAGTTCACCGTTTTCAGCCGATCTTGGATGGAGCTTGAAAAATTCATGTGAAGTGAAATAAGTCAAAAACAGAAGGATGAATATAGGATGATCTCCCTCTCAGGCAGAAGCTGAAAAACAAGATCAGAAGAGAAAACACAAGTAGAACCTGAACTGGGATTGGCATATTACACCAAAGTAAAAGACTCTGGGGTGAGAGGTGGGGTGGGGGGAAGAATACAGGTCCAAAAAGGATGACAGAGGACCTAGTGGGGTTTGTATTGTTATATGGAAAACTGTGAAAGGTTATGCATGTGCAAACCATTGTATTTACTGTCGAATATAAAACATTAATTCCCCAATAAAGAAATTAAATATATATAATTTATATCTAAATTTATTTTAATATATTTAGTATATAAAATAAATTTGTTTATATATTAAATAAAATTATTTAAATATATTTAATTAATATATATCTTCTTGATTGATTGATTGGATAGAGACAGCCAGGAATTGAAAGGAGGGGTTATAGAGGTGAACAGAGGCAATGAGACACCTGCAGCCCTGCTTCACCACTGGCAAAGTTTCCTCCTTCAGGTGGGGACCAGAGGCTGGAACCCAGGCCCTTGCACATTCTAACATTTGTGCTCTATCAGGTGTGCCACCACTGGGCTTCAAGACTCACATTTCATCATTCAGATTCCCAAAGGAAGTGACTTAATTGACCCCAAATAGGGCTCAGTCACCCTGACTCAGCTGCTCAACACCCAACCATTTGAACAAGTTAATTGAAATCTTAGAAAACAGAGTTGCTATTGTTTTTGTTGTTGTTGTTGTTGTTACCCTAAGGTGACACAATTCCTCTAAACTATTATAGCACCTAATACAGTCTCGTTACTTCAGAAATAGGGAGCTAAACTGAGCATTGAGAGAATGAAATCCTCTCACTTGGTCTCTTGAACTGGATCTGTACAGAAAGACATTTACTTACATAGGACATGTATTGTACGTTCGGTTTTACATACTGAATGCCATGTGACTGTCAGGTCATGGGTGTAGGAATAGCACGTAGGTTAAGTACACATAGAAAGAATTGCAAGGATCCTGGTTCAAGCCCCCAGCTCCCCACCTGCAGGGGAGGGGGGTCGCTTTACAAGCTGTGAGCAAGGTCTGCAAGTGTTTATCTTTCTCTCTTCCTCTCTGTCTTCCCCTATCCACTTTCTCTCTGTCCTATCAAAAAATTGAAAAAAAAAAATGTTCACCTGAAAGTGAATTTGTAGTGCAGGCAACAAGCCCCAGTGATTACCCTGGAGAAAAAAACATCCGTTAGGAGTTTCTAGAATACAGATAAAAATGATCTAGTCAAACCTCAAAACACCCCAAAATGAAAGTAATTTTTTGCTATCTAATGTGCGTGCTTAACCAGGTGCACACATTATAGGGATCAAGGACCCTGGTTCAAGCCCCTGGTCCCTACCTGCAGGGGTGAAGTTTCACTAGGGGTGAAATAGGGCTGCAGGTGTCTTGTCTGTCTCTTTCCTTCACTCTTCCTCCCTCTCCCCTCTCAGTTTCTCTCTGTGTCTATCCCATAATAAATAAATAAATATATTTTAAAAAGAAATGTAACAAATGATTAGATGACATTTTTGAACATTAATGTAAGTTATTTTTCTGGCCTCCCAAATATTTTCTATTTTGAGGTATATTCCCATGGGCATGTGAAGGCCAGTAGTAGATGGTCACACATTTGAGTATCATGGTCGCAGACATCTCTCGGTTAAAAATTATTACTTTTCTTTGTTGTCCCCTGGTCTTTTTCTCTCCTTTTAGATTTGCATCTGACTGAAGCCCTCTTCAAAATGTCAGTTACTTTCTTCACCCAACTGTTTCACAGTGACTGAATCTGTGATCAGGACGAAAATGAAATACCATTTTGGTAAAAATTCCTTCTGAGTTGTTATAGATCTTTGATTATATAAGTTTAGGTGTTGAGCTCACTGAAGAATTCTGGCTGCTGAGCCATTTTTAGATCAGAGCACAAAATGAAGATGGTAACCAGGCAACATGGTCCTTGTACAGTTATTAAAAATAAAACGTGAAGCTTCCACGATGCAGAATAATTCTCTGACAAGTTTGTCTGACTTTCACTTTGTTGTTGGCTGGGGGGAAAAATGGGTTGGGTTCATTTCTCAAACTGCTCAGTTCTTTTTTTTCAGGCTGAATGCATTGTTTTGAAAGATTGTGATTGTTGGAAAATTATATACACACACGAATATAATCACGGTAATTGAATATGATTCACAACTTATTAAAACATTCCTACATGAAAATTAAATACTTCTCATGTTCAAAATTCACTATGGAAACACAAAATTGACCCTACCTCATGAGGATGACATCTAGCTTGGATAAACAGATGTATAATCTATAGATAGCATAGTATCATTAATTAAGATTTTGGAAAGCTCTCATGTAATAAATGACAGTTTTCAAAGGACAGAATTCAGAAATCAATTAAGGAAACATGCTTCTGCACTATTTTTACGGTTCAGAAGATATTTCAACACATGACTACATCTGAGTAATCAAGTTATGTTCAAGTGTGGGGACCTTATCTTGTGTTTCTGGTATACCTTAGGCAACACTTCTGGGACTGTGTGTGGAAGGAATGTATGCATGATCACACAGGAACATTCTAAAACTGTCCTTTTCCATCTGAACTGCATGCTAGAATCATCTGGGAGTCTAAAATGTAGATGCCTAGGCCTACCAGCCCAAACCCTGGTTCAGTCTAGGCTGAGGTTAATGTCTGTTTTCTGCTTCCCTGCGTGAGTCCACCGTGCAGTCATGACTATGGGCTACATGTTGTGTTGTAGACACGTGCACTCAGCAGTAGCTCCTTAGATCAGAGGATGAGCTTCTGGAAAATAGAGTTCTGTGCACATGAATGTTTGTGGACAAAGATAGTACAGTCCTGTGGGGTCCCTCTGCAGGCACCTGCTCTAGGCAAGCATCCTTAACCAGAGGTTAACTTTTACGAAAGGTGGACTCAGTTGGGAGAGGCCTTGGCAAATTTTCAGCACTTATTTTACATATATATGTATGTAAATATATATGATTAGTTATTTTAATGGCAATTTACAAGATTACAATGGTGTGGTTCCACACTACGCCCACCACCAAAATTCTTTGCCCCCAGCCCTAACTGCCCCCCATTCTGTGATGACCACTAGAGTTCTCATAAACAAAGTTTTTTTGTTTTTCCCCCATAGTCTTCTCTAGGTGGGTAATTGGACCAGCAGCTCCTCTTGGGACTTATTTGGAAGTTTCTCAACCAAGGGCTGTTGAGAAAAATATTAGAAAGATGGGGTGTTAGAGTTCAGGAAACATAAGTTTGCTTGATGTCTGATTCTTGAAAGCCTGTTTTTTAGCACAGTGCCTGGGAGTTCACTGAGGACTTTGCGCATGTGCATTAAGGCCAAATGACCTCCAGGGCCCAGTTCTTTTTTTATCCCATTTACTTGGAATAGAAGCAGAGACACTCACCAGAGTGTCAACCATCCATTGGGACATCTTGGTGCCACCCATGGTGCCAAGAGTCAAACCCAAGGGGTCACGTAATGTAATGCAGACACTCTATTCTCTGAGCTGGCTTCTGGTTGCTTGAAGGTCTGCTTTTGGAAATAGAGGAAGAAGAAATTCTTCTGGAGTCTGATAATCAGAAAGAAGTCTTTCTATTTCATAGGGCAGCACAGGAATGCAGTAGCAAGATGTGCATGTTGTTGGGATTAGGATATAACCCCTTGCAAACATGTCCTCCCCTGCCATAGGCTTCTTGGTAGCTCAGCAGAAAATGACACAAAAAAACTCCAAAACTCTTCTGGATTCAATAGATTTTTATTTATTTATTTTGTTGCAATGCCTAGAAAAATCAACCAAAGACATTGGCCAATCAGTAAGTACTGTCTACAGTCCACCCTAGGTTTCTTGGCTTCCTATAGACACTTTCTATCATCTGTCATGTTTCTTTCATTAAAATATTAAACGTATCATAGGAACCAAAGCACAATATATTTCCTCAGTATCTCGCAAAAGAGGAGGTTGGGCTGATTATTCTTTAATCACAGTGAACAGTGTTCTTACAGCTCACATATAGGATGGATATACTGCATGTAGACCAAAGCCTTGGACATGATAGTCACCCATTGAGCATTAGATTAAATTAAATTCTCATGAACATAATCACATATTCATAATCGAGACTAGTACTTGATCTACAATAAATTCCTGGTGTAAAGTCTCAAAAATAGGTAGTCATATCAAGGATGGAATATAGCTCTCATCTTAAAACAAAAACAAAGTCCTCTAGATAATCATTAGCTTCATAAATTACTGACCTGGCTTCATAAATTACTACTGAACTGAAACCCAGGCTCCTTAGAAGTGAGGATATTGAGCCATTGCTGATGTCGGTTACAGCTGTAGAGACATCAGAGGAGCAGAGTATCAGATCTACAATAGGTCTAAAGTCACACAGGAGAGATTTTTGAGGTTGCACCTGTGAAGAGCAGGTGTGCACAGATGAATTCATTAGCTGTCCTTCTAGAAAGGTTTCTTACTTGAAAGATTACTGTGTACTGTGTGGAATGGACATGGATTGGAGCTGTTTATCTCGGTCTGCATGCATGTTTTGTTTTACATTAGCATTGCCTATAGAACTATAGTACATGAGGAATTGGAAAATGTGGGTGAAGGAGACATAACGTAACTGTCAGCCAGCTCTTGTTGGTAGTTGAGAAGTAAATCTGTAACCCACAGGCACTGTGGATATTCAGGATGAGAGGTGGTGACTTGGTTGTGTCTGGGACTGACACCACAATGCCTTGTGCCCTCAGGAGCAAAGGAGCCGCCATTTATGGAGTAATCTTCCGGTGTCAGTTGGTGTAGCTTTTGATATATATATATGTATGTATGTTAATTTGATATATATTAATTAATTTATTTTAAAAAGGAGACATTAACAAAACCATAGGATAGGAGGGGTACAACTCCACACAATTCCCATCACCAGATCTCTATATCCCATCCCCTCCCCTGACCCCCTGATAGCTTTCCCATTCTCTATCCCTCTGGGAGCATGGACCCATGGTCAATGTGAGTTGCAGAGGATGGAAGGTCTGTCTGGCTTCAGTAATTGCTTCCCCACTGAAGATGGGCGTTGACAGGTCGATCCAAATTCCCAGTCTGCCTCTCTCTTTCCCTAGTAGGGTGGGTCTTTGGGGAAGCGGAGCTCCAGGACACATTTAAAGGAACAAGAATGGAGGTGCAACTTTAAAGTCTTTTCTGAAATAAGTGGAAGGAATGAAGATGACCAGGACCAGCTAGAGAGCTCAGCTGGGTAGGTGCCTGCTTTGCTGTGTGCAAGACAGGTTCAGGTCCTCAGCCCTTATGCCCTGGTGGAAGCTTTGGTGCTTTGTTACCTGTCTGTCTGTTTCTCTGTCTGTCTGTCTGTCTCTGTCTGTCTATCTATCCTCTATCTAATCTGTTGTATCTGTCTATGTAATCTATTTATTTATCTATAATCTATTGTGTCTGTGTAATCTCTCTATATAATCTATCATCTATCTAATTTACCCCTCTCTATGTAATCTATCATCTACCTATGCAATCTATTACATCTACTTACCTATGCAATATATCAGTCTCATCTGTCAATCTGTGTAATCTGTCTACTTTGTCTCTGTAATCTACCTGAATACTATCTATGGAATCTTATCTATCTATGGAATCAAATGTATCTATTTGTCTGTCTATGTAATCTATTTAATCTATCTATGTGATCTAATATAATCTATCTGAAAAAGTCAATCCAGAGTGGGATTGACTTCTCACTGAGTAGACATATAGCCGAACAACAAAACAGGAACAGCAGAAACCTAAGTGACTGACCTAGTAGACGGGACATTACACTGTTAGCTGCTGGGCAGTGCAGGCTCGCTCCAGGTGTCCCGGCTCCCTGGCCACTGGCAGCGAAGTTCAGAGAACCCCCCTGGGAGATCCAGGCTGGCTCTGCCTGTCAGAGGTGATGTGCACAGAGAGGAGAGAATCCTGGCAGACTCTCCAGCTCCGGAAGAGGCCTCAGAAAGGGGGCGACTCATTTATTGAGGGAGAAAGCAAGCAGATATACCCATTGTCCAGGGAGAATTTTGAGGTAATTATTAGCCCAAACACAATACATAATTACGTCTTGACCTACAAACTATTTGATCACACTGGAAAGTTACCGTACAAGGCTTGATGATGAGTTTACAGTGTATATTTCTCTGGGTGTAAATTACAGGCACTTCAGGGCAGGGGGGAAGGGAGCAGTTGAACAAAACCAGGATATTTGGATATTTATGGCGGCTTTCAAGTCGGCCATACACAATACACAGTAATTCATGGCCTTTGTTTTAAATGGCGAAGAGGGGCATTGCAGAAAGGTAGCCCCCATCCAGAGAAGTGTCATCCATCATTAGTTCACAAGGTCGGAGGACCTGTCTTTGTCTCTACCAGGGGCGGGGAGGGGGGGAGGGCGGAACTTGGGGTCTGCCTGCTCAGACTCTCATGGAAACAATGGCCTGGGCTTCCAGTGACAGTGGGCCCACTCCTGACAGGGCAGAACCAGAATAAAAACTCAGGTCTCTGGGGCTCCAAAGTCAGGCTGTGCTACCTGAGGACACACCAGGTCACCATTTCTGCTGTTGGGGTTCAGGCTCTGCTAATTGTCCTCCTCTTGCTAACTTCCTCGGTTGTATAGCCCTGTTGGTTTTCTTTCTTTAAAACATTTTAGACATTTGGTTATAATTCTCTACTTATTTATTGGATAGAGACAGAGAGAAATTGAGAGGGGAGCAGGAGATAGAGAGGGAAAGAGACAGAGAGACACCTGCAGCCCTGCTTCACTACTCCTGCAACTTTCCCCCTGCAGGTGGGGACCAGAAGCTTGAACCCAGGTCCTTGTGCACGGCAACGTGTGTGCTCAAACTGTGAGCCACCTCCGGGCCCCACAATTGGTGATTTTAAACTGCAGAGCTGTTATATAGACGATCGTTCTTCTCCCTTCCTCTGATTCACCCTGTGGGGTTCCCTTCCTTCTTTTGTACCCTCTCTTTCCCTCCCTTTGCCTCTTCCCTTCTTTCCTTGAAAGATTACTTATTTATTTATAGACAATGAGAGAGGAGTTGGGGGGGGGGGAGAAACATAAGAACACCGCTTAACTCTGACATAAGGTGGTACCAGGTGGTGGTTCAAGTTTGGGAGCTACTCTTTGCCCTAATCCAGCTTACTTTTCTTTTTTCTTTATAGTGTCTTTTACTTTTTGTATTTTCATTTATTCACTATTAGCTAGATACAGAGAGAAATTGAGAGAGGTGGGGAAGGTAGAGAGGGGACGAGATAGACACCTGCAACCCTACTTCACTACTCACGAAGCTTTCCCCCTCCAGTTTGGGAACAGAGGTTTGAACCTGGGTCCTTATGGGCTGTGATGTGAGTGCTTAACCATGTGTGCCACCGCCCAGCCCTTTCTTTTCATTTAGTGACTTCACACTCTTTGTGCAGCATTGCGTGGATTTGCATATGGCAGATGGCAGCCACCCTGTGGAAGAGTCCTGACATCGTCTTCCTCTTAGAGACTGAGAGACTCCCTCGGTGCTCCATCTTGCTGAAGGTCATCTGACCACCAACTGTCAAGACATTATAGCATTCTCATTGCAAAGTTGCTGTTTGACGTTTGAACTATTAAACGACCATTGTGCTATATACCGTTTATGCTCATTCCTTCCCATTCAAGTGTATTCAGATGACATAAAATGCCCTTCTCTTTCGCAGACCAGTTAAAGGAGTGAAACAGTGAGAGGCACGCCAGCGTTATATAATAGACAACAGCCCTTTGGAGACACTCTGTGGAATAATACAGCCAACATTATTCCCTCCACCTCATCTGTGAACACCTCCCCTGGGAACGTTGGTCTTTGTGGGAATCGTTGCCATCGCCATCATTCTTCTTTGTTTTCTCAAAAATAACGGCTGGGCTCCACCGATCCCATCAGTAGACGCTGCCAGCAAACGTGTTGGTGCAGCTGAGAGCCTTGATTTGGTCCCGCTAGAGCAGCCATCATCATCATCTTGCCAACTTCCACCTTCCCTGCTTTATGTTTATATGATTCGAGCTGGCAAGGCAGAGGAGAATGGGAAACAGGTTCTCTCCTGCAGAATCAACAGGTCTCAGGAGAGTGATAATCAGGGAACTGGCCCAGAAGGTCCCTGCCACTGAGTCCTCTGAGGTCACTCTGTGGCAGGTGGCTTCAAACCAAGGAGGGAGACCTTAGTTTGTTTATTTTGTTAGGGATTTAATAATGACTGACCAGATTGTGGGATAAGAGGGGTACAATTCTATACAACTCCCAGCACCAGAGGTTTATGTCCCCTCCCCTCCACTGGCTGGTTCTCTAGTCTTTGTCCTTGTGGAAGTATGGTACCAGGATCATTATGGGGTGCAGAAGTTGGGAGGTCTGGCTTCTGTAGTTGCTTCTCTACTGGACATGGGTGTTGGGTCAGTCCATACTCCCAGCCTGTTTCTGTCTTTCTTTAGTGAGGCAGGGCTCTGGGGAGGTGGGATTCCAGGACACATTGGTGAGGTCCTCTGCCCAGGGAAGTCAGGTTACTGTCACGGTAGCATCTGCGACTTGGTGGCTAAAAAGCATTAAGATATAAAGCAGAGCAAATGGTTTAATAGTCAGCAACCCAACAGTAAGAATATAGCAGATGAGATTTGGGGTCTTCATTCTGGAAAAAGCAGATCTGTTTCTGGTATATTCCAAGGGGCCCGTGGCTTTACTAACTTTTACCTGAGCCTACATACAGGTGGACTGAAAGTCTTGTCTGAGAAGATGGTGTCAGAGTTGGGAATAGGACTACAAAGCTGGACTAGGACAGAGAGTAGCTCCCAAATATGGGGGCAGTATATAAATTCTGTTAATCTTAACCAGATGGAGGCCTTTTTGAATGTCTATACCTGGCTACTCTGTCCCTGATGAGAGACACCAGATTCACCTACTCTGGGGACATCCAGGACAAGTGTCCCAGCACTCCTCAAGGACCAATGTAATGCTACCTTCTCAACTCAGATCCAGTCTCAGCACTTCCCAGTATTCCAGCTGGTTACTGTTGAGCAGATAGTATTGAAAAATACCAATCTCCATAGCAGTTTGAAATGCCTTTATTTGAGAGAGAGAGAGAGAGAGAGGGAGGAAGAGAGAGAAACAGACAGAGAGAGAGAGATCAGAATACTGCTC
Organism: Erinaceus europaeus; assembly: GCF_950295315.1. Taxonomy (NCBI): domain Eukaryota; kingdom Metazoa; phylum Chordata; class Mammalia; order Eulipotyphla; family Erinaceidae; genus Erinaceus; species Erinaceus europaeus. The sequence continues at coordinate 48,672 of NW_026647727.1, forward strand.
AACTCTGGCATAAGGTCATACCAGGGCTAGAACCTGCAGCCTTGGGGACTCAGGCATGCAATGTTGCTCTAACAGGCTGAGCTATCTTCACAAATTTGAAGGTACTCTTGTGTCAGCACTACTCTGTTTTAATGAGAGAGACTAGAGACTAGAGACTTTGGGGCTTGTTGTCAGCACATCATAGCAGAGAGAGGAAGTCTCTTCTTTCTTCCCCTTCTCCAACACCTTCGGGCACTCCTGCACCCTTATGCTTCCATCTTTTTTTCAGAGTTCTTCAATATATATATTTTTCTATATGAACTTTCCAAGTATTTTGTCAAACTCTAGAGGGGAGACATGTTTATATTTGCATTAAGATCACATCTTATTTACAAATTAACTTCAAGGGAATTGATTGGCATGAGAGAATCTTTAAAATTCCCCTAGACCATCCCAGGTAGACTGATGGAATGGAAAGATACCTCGTGTTCTTCAATGAGTATTCATTGTTTTGTTTGTTTATTCGAGAGCTGTTTTAAGGGTGGCTTTCTCTTCTGCTCTTTTTTTTTAAGTCTTTTTTTTTTTTCAATTTAATTGTTGTAGTTATTATTGTTGTTACTGATGTTGTCATTGTTGGATAGGACAGAGAGAAATGGAGAGAGGAGGGGAAGACAGAGAGGGGGAGAGAAAGACAGACACCTGCAGACCTGCTTCACCACCTGTGAAGCGACTCCCCTGCAGGTGGGGTGCTGGGGGCTCGAACTGGGATCCTTATGCTGGTCCTTGTGCTTTGTGCCACGTGCGCTTAACCCGCTGCGCTACTGCTCAGCTTCCCCCGCTCTGTCTTTTGTTTTTTTTAATATATATTTTTAAATTTATTTTATTTATTTATTCCCTTTTGTTGCCCTTGTTGTTTTATTGTTGTAGTTATTATTGTTGTTGTCGTTGTTGGATAGGACAGAGAGAAATGGAGAGAGGAGGGGAAGGCAGAGAGGAGGAGAGAAAGACAGACACCTGCAGACCTGCTTCACCGCCTGTGAAGCGACTCCCCTGCAGGTGGGGAGCCGGGGTTCGAACCGGGATCCTTATGCCGGTCCTCGTGCTTTGCGCCACGTGCGCTTAACCCGCTGCGCCACCGCCCGACTCCCCTTGTTTTCTTTTTCTAAATGTTTTACCACTTTATTGATTGATTGATTGATTGATTGATTTTTTTACTGTACTTATTTACTAGAGAGAGGCATCCAGAAGACTAGAGGAAGGGTGAAATAGAGGGGGAGAGACAGAGAGACACTTGCAGCTTTTCTTCATGATGGTAATCAAAACACAGTCTTCACAGGGGGGCGACCTGGTGGGGATTTAAAACGATCAAAGGTTTATTGCATGGCGGTTACTAGGTACAGTAAAAAGGCAAATATTGGGAGTCAGGCGGTAGCACCTTGGGTTAAGCGCAGGTGGCACAAAGCGCAAGGACCTCCGTAAGGATCTGGGTTACACGGTGTGGGATTTCTCGCTGTGGAGTATAGAGATATTCTCAGGGGACAGGTGGTGGACAATGGAGTGCACATGTTACTGTGCACAAGGACTCTGGCTCAAGGTCCCTTCCCCCCAGTGTCTCCACTTCTCCCTCTCTGTCTTTCTGCTGCCTCTCAACTTATCTCAGCCCTATGGAATTACAACAAAGAAAAGGAAAGGGAAGGGGGAGGGGAGGGAAAAAATGGCCTCAGGGAGCAGGGTATTCGTAGTGTAGACACTGACCCCCAGCCGTAACCCTGGTGGCAATTAAAAATGAATTAACAAACAAATTACTTTTTTCAAATAGATAAGTTCTAACTAAGGTCATACTCATGAGTTCAGTGTCTAGAGACATGGAAATATATTTTTCAGCGGTCACAGTTCAACCCACTACAGTGAGGCCTGACAGAAAGAGAAGACAGCTGAAAACGAACACGTGTACACATTAAGGCATCATCGTGAAGCCAGCACTCAGAAAGTCACTCACTTCCAACTCAAGCCTCGACTCTGACACCACCTCCCCAGACAGCGCTCTTAGACCACCTGCATGTTAGCTGTCAGGCTCAGGCAAAAATTACTAAAGTCACGGGCCGCTTGGAACATACCTAAAATAGACTTCCTAGCTACATCTCACACGAAGACCCCCGGTGTCATCTGCTCTAGTCCTACCTTTGGGTTCCTGTTTATTAGACAATTTCACCTGCTTTATATATTACCACCTTTCTGCCAGCAAGCCGCAGATGATTCAGAGTCTCTCCAGACTTCCCTGGACAGACATGTTCCACCTCTTCTTCTAGGCTGTGTCTCACCCACCCTCCCCACACACCTGTCTTTTCTTTTCTCGTTCTTTTTTTTTTTAACAGATGCATTTATTTCATGAGGGGAGAGCGAGCGAGCAGAGCACCACTCTGTCATAGGCAGTGCCAGCAACTGAGCCCAGGGCCTCACATATTCAAGAAATACTCTCTACCAGCTAAGCACCTCCATGGCTCCATGTCTCTTCCGCCCTCCCTCCCTCCCTCCTTCCCTCCCTCTTTCCTTCCTTCCTTATTTTCTTTTGTCTTCTTTCTTTCCTCCCTTCCTTCATCGCTTCCTCCTTCCCTCTCTTTCTTACTTTTTTAAAAAATTTTTTTTATATTTATTTTATTGATTTATTCCCTTTTGTTGTCCTTGTTGTTTTATTGTTGTAGTTATTATTGTTGTTGTCGTTGTTGGATAGGACAGAGAGAAATGGAGAGAGGGAGGGGAAGACAGAGAGGAGGAGAGAAAGACAGACACCTGCAGACCTGCTTCACCGCCTGTGAAGCGACTCCCCTGCAGGTGGGGAGCCGGGGTTCGAACCGGGATCCTTATGCCGGTCCTTGTGCTTTGCGCCACCTGCGCTTAACCCGCTGTGCTACAGCCCGACTCCCTCTTTCTTACTTTCTTTCTTTCACTTTCTTTCCCTCCTTCCCCCTCTCTCTCCCTCCCTGCCTCTCTCCTTCCTTTCTGCTCCCACTCCCTTCTCCCCTTCCTTCCTTCAATCTCCCTCTCTCGCTCCCTCCACCCTCCCTCCACCCCTTCTGTCCTTTCTTCCTCCCTTCCTTCCATCTTTCCTTGCTCCTCACATCCATATGTCATCACCAACCTCTCTGTTGGCAGCAGATCCAGTGGTTGATGTGCCAGGATCCAGTTGTGTCTTGGCCTTTGGCAGTCCCTCACTCAGAGCAGAAGGCAGTCTGGGAAGAGCTAAGAACCTTTCCTTACAGGCTTGCAGCTAGGAAGCCCTGGGGGCCCCACTCCAGGGGCTGGCAGGGGTGTCCAAACCTCCAGCTGTCTTGGGGGAGAGGGGCATAGAACTTTGTCCGTGAGAATGGTGTGAAACTATACCCCTATTATATCATTGAAAATCACTATTAAATCAGCAATCAAAACGTAAATAAATAAACGTAGCTGGTGCAGTCCCACTGCCAACAGGAGTGTGCTGTTTGAAATTGTCACAGGAGAGGGACTGGGGTGATGTTCTATCTGCCTGTCAAGGTGGAACTAAGCACTTCAGACGCTGGTGACTTCAAGGGCCCAGCAGCAGAACTCTGCCACCCAGGCTGGTCTAGGCTCAGTGGTGCATGTTCTGCTGGTCAGCAGGGTGGTCGGGGAGCACAGGAAGCTGTACTGAGATACCTGTACTGAGATACCTGGCTGGGCCCCCTCCTTCCACACGGCCTCATGTCGCCCTCACATGTCCCCAGGGCACAAGCCACAGGGTAGCAGCTGTGGAGGCTTGAAGGCCAGGATGCAGGAGCCCCAGTGTCACACCTGCTACTGATGCTTTCTGTGCTTCAGAGGGAAGTGAAGGGACAAAGGAAAGAGTTATCTGCCACGTGCGTGCGTCTTCATGGCCAAGTGCAGAAATGAAGTGTTTTTTGTTATTTGTTAGTTTGCTTTTCTGTTTTCCCCTCCAGGGTTATCACTGGGGCTTGGTGACTGCACTACGAATCCACTGCTCCTGGAGGTTATTTGTCCCTTTGTTGTTGCCCTTGTTGAGCCTTTGTTGTTGTTATTATTGTTATTGTTGTTAGATAGGACAGAGAGAAATGGAGAGAGGAGGGGAAGACAGAGAGAGGGAGAGAAAGACAGACACCTGCAGACCTGCTTCACCGCCTGTGAAGCGACTCCCCTGCAGGTGGGGAGCCGGGGGCTGGAACCGGGATCCTTATACAAGTCCTTGTGCTTTGCACTACGTGCGCTTAACCTGCTGTGCTACCGCCCGACCCCCGTTTTTGTTTATTTTTTTAAACACTGGGGTACTCATCTTTCTCCCCAGGCCATCATTTATTTGTATTTTCTTCTCTTTCTTCTTTCTTTTCTTCTCCTCCTCCTCCTCCTTCTCTTTTTACTTCTCCTCCTCCTCCTCCTTCTCTTTTTACTTCTCCTCCTCCTCCTCCTTCTCTTTTTACTCCTCCTCCTCCTCCTCCTTCTCTTTTTACTTCTCCTCCTCCTCCTCCTTCTCTTTTTACTTCTCCTCCTCCTCCTCCTCCTCCTTCTCTTTTTACTTCTCCTCCTCCTCCTCCTTCTCTTTTTACTTCTCCTCCTCCTCCTTCTCTTTTTACTTCTCCTCCTCCTCCTCCTTCTCTTTTTACTTCTCCTCCTCCTCCTCCTCCTTCTCTTTTTACTTCTCCTCCTCCTCCTTCTATTTTATCCCAGCAGGGCTAACTGCACAATGAATCTACCACTCCTGGTGGTCATTGTTTTCCTTTTTTAAAGTTTTATGTTTTGTTTTTTTTTTTTCAGTATGATAGAGACAGAGAAAAATGGAGCAAGAGAGGCTTAGAGACAGAGTGACACCTGCGGCCTCCTCCACCGCTGTGAAGCTTTTTCCTTGGCCCCTGTAGGTGGGGACAGGAGGGGCCTGAACCCAGGTCTTCACACATGGTAACTCCGATGCTTCTGTGGGCTGTGCTGCCACCCACCCCCCTCCCCAGGAGTATCTTTGATGTCTGATGTTGGAAAATAGTTCAGTCCACATACAGCCTTTCAGAAACGTTTCTTGCATTTTGACTAGAAAGTCAATCGCCTGCTAGAAATTATTACCAAATGAAGGTGGGTTCTTGAAATTCCCAGGGCAAGAGCTCATAACTTAAGGCTTGGGGATGCAAAATATGGCATACTGGTAGACCAGGGGGCATTATTATCTCCAAGACTTTTCTCGGATGGGCGAAATAGCTCACTTGGGTAGTGCGTTGTTTTGTCATGTGCAACACCCAGGTGTGATCTCTACCCCCGCAGCTTTGAAGGGAACTTTCATAATGTGCCCCCCCCCACCACACACACCTCTCTCTTTCTCAAATAGAAAATACTTTTCTCATGGGAAAAGGGAAATTACAGTAACCAACTGTCCATTGGTGAACATGAGACTATCATCTGGGGGCCGGGTGGTGGCACATCTAGTTAAACACACACATGGTAGTGCACAAGGACTCAGGTTCAAGTCCCTGCTCCCAACCTGCAGGGGAGAAGCCTCACAAACGGGCAAGCAGGTCTGCAGGTGTCTCTCTCCCTCTCTCCTTCCCCATTTCCCTCTCAGTTTTTCTATGTGTCCATGTAAAAGGAAATAAAGAAAGAGGGAAAAAATGAAGCAAAAAACTATCAGAGAATGATCATGATTCTGTGTCCCTACTCATGCTCACTGAAGATAAGGACATGCCATGGGCCTTGTGTCTGTGACCAAGGTCTCTAAGACAGCGTTGTGAAAAATATTCCTTTCACATCAACATCTCCCCTATAGACTTCACTAGAGATTCAGCCACAAGTCAGCATCAGCTTATAGTCTTCTGTCCTTAATTTTCATTTTTGTTGTTGTTGTTGTTACTGACACAAATAGATTTTCTAGTCTCCTAAAATCAGTAAAATCGGGGCTGGGCAGTGGTGCACTGGTTAAATGCACATAGTGCTAAGTACTAAGGATCCACACAAGGATCCAGATTCAAGTTCCCTGCTCCCCACCTGTAGTGCGGACTCTTCAAAAGTGCTAATGCAGGATGCAACTGCCCATCTTTCTCTCCCCCTCTCTAGCTTTCCCTCCTCGCTCAATTTCTCTCTGTCTGTCCTATGCAATAAAATGGGAAAGAAAGGCCACCAGGAGCGGTGGATTCATAGTGCAGGCACTGATCCCCATGATAACCCTGGAGGCAAAAAACAAAACAAAAACAAAAACAAAAGCAAAACAAACAAACAAAAACCTTTCCAGAGGAGCTCAGCAAGCACTGACTCTTCCACTTAATTCTCTTCAGGGTTTGATGCTTATTTCACATCCCGCACACTGGAGAACAACAGGAGAAACGTGTGGTTTGCTGAGTACTGGGAAGAAAACTTCAACTGCAAGTTGACAATCAGCGGGTCAAGAAAGGAAGACACGGACCGCAAGTGTACAGGTAATCCCGCCTCTCCTTTGTCCTTCCTCGCTCTACGTGGCCGACGTTGAAATGTCTGCAGAGCTGACAGAAGGAAGCTTGGCTGGAGACAAATTGAAAAAAGCAAATTGAATTTTACTAGATTGTTCAGAAAATGGAACAGGGGGGGGGGCATGCGTCTTGACGAACAAGAGCGTCCAGACAAAAATAGATTCTGGGCAGCCTGTCCACTGGAGCAGACATTGACGTTTCCATTGATTCTGTGCATTCAGAGGGGTCGTGTTGCTTTGAACGCTCTGCTCTCACTGATAACTATCAGCTCCAGGGCTAGCCAGGAGTATGGCATTTTCACGTAGACAGGAATCTCTGTCAGCTCGCCTGCATCGAACTGTGACTGTGGGCCCGATATTTGACTACAAAATCAAATGGTGGGGGTGTAGTGAGAATTTCGTGTGGCTTTCATCACATCCCAGTTCAAGAAGTCATCTGTTACTTGACCCATGCGTCAAATTACTCACCAAACTGTTTGTGTGTGCAGGCCTTCAAGTAGAAAAAGCGCGCGTCTCACCTGGGAGGGTACAGGCCTTACCATGAGGGAAATTTAGGCTTGAGTCCCAGAACTGCAAGGGCGGGTCATGGCACTGAAAGCAGGGAGGGGGTTCTAGTGCTGCAGTATCTCTCTTTCTTCTCCGTCTCTCTGTCTGGCAGCAGTGATCCTGGATGGGCTGAAATTGTACATGCAGAAGATTCCAGCTCACCACCAAAAAAGAAGAGGGGGGAGAAGAAAAAGGGAAAGAGAATATATGTGGGAAGGGGAACAGGTGGTGGCACACTTGGTTGGGTGCACAGGTTACAATGTGCAAGGACCTGGGTTCAACCCCCCCCCCACCTGCAGGGGGAAAGCCTTGCTAGCGGTGAAGCAGTGCTGCAGGTGTCTCTCTCTCTCTTTCTCTATTTCCCACTTCCCTCTTAATTTCTGACTGTCTCTATCCAATAAGTAAATATAATAAAAATTTTTTAATACCAAAAGAGAATATATGTGTGTACAGGAATGCAAACAGCCTAAGGCAAAGTGAGCAGAAGGAAAAATTAATTCATTCACAAGTATTTCTGCCCAGTCCTTTCTGCTGGACACTGGTCATCTGATGCTGAACACACCATTGAAGGACCAAGTGGCATCTGCTGAGAGCCTGGAGGGAGGTGTCCACAGGACATCAGTGAACTCTCTGTGGATAGGACAGTATAACCCAGCAATGTGTCCTGAGGCTATCAGGACACAGAACAAGGGGGTGTCATTCATAGTGAAGGCAGAATAGCTCTTGAAAGATCTTCTAGAGATCTGGAGTAGGGATTTGCTGGTTGGGAAAGAAAAATGACAGATTAGGACCATGGAAACAGCACTGTGATAGTGTTCCAGATGTGTATGCCTTAGGCCCCAGGGGTTCCAGGTTCAATTCCCAGCAGCACCATATATACCAGAGCTGAGCAGAGCTCTGGTTTCTCTTCCTCTCTCACCTTCTCTTAGGAAAATAAATTAATGAGTCTTTTAAAGAAGTAAGAGATGGGGCCGTATGGTGGTACACCTGGTGGCACACCAGGTACCGTATGGTGGCACACTTGTTACAATGAGCCAGGACCCGGGTTCAAGCCCTCAGTCATCTGCTGAGGAAAGCTATGCAAGTGGTGAAGCAGAGCTGTAATTGTATCTCTTTATCTACCTATCTACCTATCTATCTATCTATCTATCTATCTACCTATCTATCTATCTACCTACCTATCTATCTATCTATCTATCTCTATCTACCTATCTACCTATCTACCTATCTACCTATCTATCTATCTCCTTCCTCTCAGTTTCTGGCTGTCTCAATCAAATAAAGGTAATATTTTAAAAACATTAAAAACAGAAGAGAAAGGACAAATTAGATCATTTCTGGTAGAGGAATGGACAGGGCATAGGACTTGCAGCAGAAGAAATGATAGGGCACCACTGAAGATATGAAGAATGTGGACATCAAAGAATAGATGGCAGTTGTGAGCCCAGACTGCATTGTGGGGAGTCAGGGGAAGCATGCAGAGACTGGGGCTTTGTGCCACGAGCAGTAGGGACTGTTGGGATTATATTCCATGATACAGCTGCCACAGTCTGTTTGCCATCTCATCTCTCAGCACTCTGTTAAATTAATTTAATCCTATATGCCAGTACTTCTCTTTATACTTTTTTAATTAGTTATTTAATAATAACTCACATGGTTGTAAGAAAACAGGGGTACAATTCCACCAGAGTTCTCTGCCCCATGGCCTCCATTGGAAACATTCCTATTATTTATCCCTCCGGGAGTATGGACCAAATGCTTTGTGGGGTGCAGAAGGTGGAGGGGTCTGACTTCTGTAATTGTTTCTCTGCTTGGCGTGGGTGTTGGCAGGTGGATCCATCCCCCTAATCTGTTTCTGTCTTTCTCTAGTGGGGCAGGGCTCTGGAGAGGTGAGGTTCCAGGACGCATTGGTGAGGTCGTCTGCCCAGGGAAGCCAGGGTGGTGCCATAGAAGAGTCTGCAACTTGGTGGCTGAAAGGCAGTAAGATATAAAGCAGGACAAAATATTTAATAAACAGGAACCATAAGGTAGGGATAGAGCAGATGGAAGTAAGGACCTTAGGGTTGAAGGGAGCTAGGAAGTCTAATTTAGGAATGTTTTTAGGAGCCTGTGCCTTAATCTTTGCTTAAGCTTGATATCTAACATAGGGTTGGACTGGAACAATGGTATCAAATTTGGGAGTAGAACTAGGAAGGAGAATTAGGACAGAGAGTTGCTCAAAAACTTGAAGAAGAGATAAATGCAATTAATTGTCTACCACAATGGTCTAAGCTGGGACCCATATCTATTCATACATAGCACAGAAGCCTGTATGACCTCTGAGTCCCTGTCAGTCTGAGCTAGCAGTCCATGGTCATGGCTAGGAACATTGTAGGTTGCACTCATTTCAGGACCAGTCTTCCTCGAGGGGCAGAGTAGGATGACCCAGCTTCCCTTAGGAGAGGGGGGCAGCCCCTACCATTACTGCCCTACACTGAGGGCAAGGGTCTGTAGTGGCCCACAAGAAGGGCTGTGATGCTGTTCCTGACGAGATGACCAGTGATAGTGGAAAGAGGAATCTGTTAGAGGACTAGGCCCATCTACCTCTGTGGGAATCCCGATTCCCTGACTGGGGCCCCAGGTGACGGGAATCGGCAGTTCTGGTCAACACAACTGTTGCCAAGTACTGATGTCAGGTGCCACAGACACCTAACATGTCTTCTGAGTTGAGTAACTGAGGAAGGCACAGTTTTTTCTTGGGTACAAAAGTGTCGTCTTTGTCTTTACCATGTAGCTCCTTGACTGTGCTGGTCCCCAAGCTGTAGATCTACCCATTCAATCAAGATTTATTAATTGAAAATAATGCATACAAAACAATACCCTTAAAACTCATCACAAAGAGTGTGGGGCTGCTGGAATTCAGGCCACTTTCTCAGGGAGCTTTCCCTGAAGGGGAGAGGTGAGCAGGAGCCAGGGGAAAGATCAGTTGGAGACATCAGTGGATGGCTAGCTCAGCGGGTAGGTTAGTCGGTGAGCCACGTCCTCCAGGCCACAGTGGATAACACCGGCGACTTCAGAAATATGATCTTTGAAATGCTAGTGGGAAGGGAAGAAAAAGAAATTAATTCAATGTTGACTAGACCTAGGTGACACAAAGCTTTCAAGTGGAAACGAGAAAAAATTAGTTTGACATCTGGATAATTTGTCTATCTGACAAAGGACAACCTAGTGTAGTGCAAGGACCAGGATGATGGATGACAGCTTCTTGGTTCTGTCTGACATTGGATATTCCACAGCATTCTGGAAGGTGGAGCGGGTTGTCTGATGGTTATTAGGATTGTTCTGGGCAAGGTCAAGACCCTGTCTTCACAGATGCTCCAACGTGGTTCTGCCTTAGTTAAATTTCAGTGCCCATGGTAGAGAATTGGGGTGTGTCTTAGACGCAAGCTGGTTTACAGAAGAAACGGTTACCTGTCAAAGCATGAGGATTCTGGGAGTACTGTGCAAAGGGGAAGCTTCACAAAATAGGAAAGCAGTCCTCTCTGGCTCTCTGTCCAACTCTGTCTTTTACTCGCTCTCTGGAAAAATCAATTCCACCGGGAGCAGAGGAACCTTGCAGGTGTGAAGTCCCAGGAAAAGCAGGGAAGCTAAATAAATAACTATTAAATCCAGGGAAATGGAGCTATCAGCATTCTCGTGCCATGCTCCTTCCCTATGAAGGTCTGTTTGAACACTGACTAAACTCTGAGCGACCCTTATTTCTTGAATGCCTTCTCTTCTCCCTTCCCCTTCTCACCGCACCATGTGTCAGCTTCCATGGACGGGACATGGTGGCCACCTTTGCTTCTCTTGCTGTCACTGTTATTTGATGGGACACATGAGTGTCCATGCCTCTCCCCTTCTGGACTCCCTTTATTTAAGACCAGCATTAAGACTAAGATGAAATAAATGGTACACTCCACAGATTCTGATAGAGACTCATAGAACACCTGCGCGATCCTTGTCCTCTACATCCTCTAAATCAATAGTAGATCCCTAATAATAACAAGGGGCTGAATGAAGATGTCTTCCTCAACAGGAAGCCTTTGCATATCACATTCTGCAATAGGTGAAGAACCTTCTGGCTCTTGCTGACCTCCATTTACAAGACTCCCAAGCTTGCAAGCTGAATTTCGTCCTCCTCCTTGCCTGCTGGTGGTTCAAGGGCTACTGCCATGCATTCAGCCTTGGCTGTCACCCATCCTGGTCTTGGGTTCCTTTGACTTTCATCTTCTTTTAATTAATTAATTTATTTATTTATTGCCTCCAGGGTTATTGTTGGGGCTCAGTGCCTGCACCATGAATCCTCTGCTCCTGGAAGCCATTTTTCCCCCTTTTGTTGCCCTTGTTGCTGTAGCTTTGTTGTGGTTATTGTTGTTGATGTCATTCATTGTTGGATAGGACAGAGAGAAATGGAAAGAGGAGGGGAAGACAGAGAGGGGGAGAGAAAGGTAGACACCTGCAGACCTGCTTCACCGCCTGTGAAGTGACTCCCCTGCAGGTGGGGAGCCGGGGGCTCTAACCGGGTTCCCTACGCAGGTCCTTGCACTTTGTGCCACATGCGCTTTACCCACTGCGCTACCGCCGGGCCCCGTGACTGTCATCTTCTAAGGGGACAGAAACCCATGGGTTTGGCAGGTGCTAGTGTCACTCAGGCTATTTCCCAGCAGAGCTCCATCTTCTCAGGAGACAATGCCACCCACCTCTGGGGAAGTACGCCCAGCTCAACAGTGCAGTGGACTGAGAAGTCCAGTGGGATTTTATTTCAGTTTGTTCTAACGTCCATCCCCACTCCTCCAGCTGACTGCATCAATCTTTAAAGACCTGCTAGTTAATCTCTGAAACAGAGACCAGTAGTAGAAGGCACTCTTTACAAATGATATATATATTTTTCTTTTATGGCTAGAGCAAGGTCAAAAGGTGAAAGAAGGGTGCAGAAATGAATAGCTCCAAAAAGGAAAAAGAGCCACATGCATGTTGTCTTGGATTCTGAACAATCACTTCATCAAAAATCACGATTGCTTTTTTGCCACCATATCTGGGGGGCTCAGTACCTGCACTATGACGACCAGAGGGCTCTGAACCCCAATTCCATCAGGACCCTGGGAGATAAGAGAGGAAACAGGAAGGGCGCTGTAGGTAGCAGTAGGTGTAGGTGTGAGCTGGAGAAGGAAAGAAGGAAGGAAGGGGCCTGGTTGGGGTGCACGGGGTCAAGCGCATGTGGCACAAAGCACAAGGACTCGCGCGCACAAGGATCTCGATTCGAGCCCCCGGCTCCCCACCTGCAGGAAGGTCGCTTCACAAGCGGTGAAACGGTGAAGCAGGTCTGCAGGTGTCTGTCTTTCTCTCTCCCTCTCTATCTTCCCCTCCCCTCTCAATTTCTCTGTCTTATCCAATAAAGTGGAAAAAATGGCCTCTAGGAGCAGTGGATTTGTAGTGCTGGCACCAAGCCCCAGCGATAAGCCCCTAGGCAAAAAAAAAAAAAAAAAAGGAAGAGAACTGATCATAGGAAAAAAATGGGGAAATTTAAATATAGATAAATAGTTATAGAAACAATAGTCAACCCTTATCTGTTAACTTGTGAGAAACACTGCAGTTTCCAACAGAGGGAATGGGGACATGGAACTTGGGTGGTGGGAACAGTGTGGAATTATACCCCTGTTCTCTCATATTTTTTTAAAATCAATATTAGATCCCTAATAATAAAAAAAGAAATCATGGGTTTGGGCCAAGGAGAGATTGAGCGTATGTTCTAAGTTTTTCCCTGAATACTCCCAAGAGAGCCTCAGACATTATTACTTCAACCTCTTAGAGCCTTAACTCAACTTTGAAATGGGGATAATAAAAATCTAGCCACCTCAAAAAATGTGAAGATTAAATGAGAGAATTCCTGGTGGCTTTAAAATTATACTGGCATATGCTAACACCTCAGTAACGGAAACACTCACTACTGTTCTTATCTTTTCTGTGGTTGCCTGTGAGGGTTGCAAGAAGATCCTCTCATTTTAAGTCAGTCCTAAGCCATAGCAGGGTGTGTGTCACTTTCTGGCAGGAAATCAAGCCGGGGGGGGGGGGGGGGAATAAACAGGCAAGTGTGATAGGAGCTGTTGACTGGGCTGAGCCTCACAGAGTGATGTGTATTGAGTTCTCAAAGTTTGTAGACAGCACACAGCTTTGGGCTTTGGGCTATGCATGGAACATGCAGCTTCAGGCAGAATTCCAGAAAATAGGGTTAAGACACATCTCAGCTCATGCCCTAAATTCAGTTCCTTTCACTCTAATGCCTGCATCCTTAAGTGATTAGTGGCACTCAGGCTCTTTGCTCCCAAGTCTGATTCTATAAAGCTAAAATGTTTGCAGGTGGCAGCCCACAAGACCATCATACCTCAAGGCCCCATGGAACATTCCTCTAACACATCCCAGCAGGTGCCAGGCTGGGGGAGCTGAGACTCCAAACTGCCCTCTTGCTGAAAGAAAAGGAGCCTGGCATAGAGACATTCACTATCCCTAGTAGAGAGAGGGGGAGGGAGAAGGGAGAGGGGCTCTGAGAGGGGGAGGGAGAGGGAGAGAGACTAGGGAGAAAGGAGAGGGGGAGGGAGAAGGGAGAGGAGTAGGGAGAAGGGAGAAGGAGATGGGTAGGGAGAAGGAGAGGGAAAAGGGAGAGGGGCTAGGGAAAAGGGATATGGGTAGGGAAAAGGGAGAGGGAGAAGGGAGAGGGAGAGGGGTAGGGAGAGAAAGAGAGAGAGAAGGAGAGAGGGAGGGAGACAGAGAAGGACAAAGTGAAAGAAAGCACTACTACACCTCTCCAGCTCCTAAAGGGCCCTCTGGTGCTGTCCTTGGTGCTGAGATGTGATGCTGGAGCTCAAACCTCCAGGGCCTTATACCTGGTAAGGTGAGCTGCTCTCTGCCCCCATACACGGTCTTTTTCTTTACATTGTAGCACTCAAAGGTAGTAGTCAAGTACATCTGTCTTTCCTGGTTTGGACCAAAGAATAATGTCTGATACTACTGGCAGGGGAGATAGCTCAGTGGCAGAGAGAAGGACTTGCAGATTTAAGAGGCTAGATCCTGTTGTTAGTGTTATATATGCTGAGAGCTGAGTGCTACTCTAGTGTCTTTCTCTTTCTTAAAAACATTAAACAAAAGTTTTACAGAAAGAAAGAAAGAAAGAAAGAAAGAAAGAAAGAAAGAGGAAGGAAGGAAAGAAAGAGGAAGGAAGAAAGGAAGGAAGGAAGGAAGGAAGGAAAGAAAGAAAGAAAAGAAAGAAAGAAAGAAAGAAAGAAAGAAAGAAAGAAAGAAAGAAAGAAAGAAAGAAAAGACAGTGTTAATGAATAAACCATCAGGACCAGGTGGTGGCACACCTAGTTGAGTGCACACATTACAGTGTGCAAGGACCGGGTTCAAGTCCCTGGTCCCCCCCCCTGCAGGGCAAAAGCTTTGCAAGTGGTGAAGTAGTGTTGCAGGTGTCTCTCTGTCTCTCTGTCCTCCCTCATCCCTCTTGATTTCTGGCTGTTTCTATCAGACAAAACAAAGATGATAATTTTTTTAAAAAAATGAATAAGCCATCTCTGTCTCTCAAGTCTCATTCCCACTTGAGACCCAGGTCCATAAGTGGCTCTTATGATCTGTGTGGAAAGCCATCAAGAGAATTACACTTAATTCCCTTAACGTTGAAACGATTTGTAACTATAGTACCTGGTCTTCCCCATTGTTTCACTATTCCATTCTGAATGGACCCTTAAACACTCTGTAGGCGTTAAATGGCAGGAGCCATTGTATTCAACATGATTGAAAAGCTTACATCAAGATGTCATGGCACCCAGCCATGTGGTGCTGTAAGGCTTTTTAAAGGCATTTTGATGAGCAACACTACAAAATGCATGTCTTCTACCTCTGTGGTTGCTTAAGTAGGTGGTTGGCACATTGTAGATTATATGACTTTTCTGTATGGAACATCCATTATGGGGCTTTTTTCAATTGAATTCTTCATTACCTTTGTAGTTCTTTGATTTGTCTCTAAGTATTAGAGCCTTGAAAGGCATTTCTTCTGCTATCATTATCCTCCAGTCTTTCCCTACCTCCTCCAAAGTGATGTGAGGATTTTTATTTACAGTCACTGGAAATGAACATTAAAGAAGTATTAAGCATCACAGAGTCATTTCAGATAGGCTACAGAATGGGGCTTTGTGTGGAGTGTCACTCCTTTAGCAAGTCTTTGATACGCTGACTAATAGAATTTAGCTAGATGTGCTGCTAATTAACACAGTGTGTCCTGGAGCTCCACTTCCTCAGAGACCCACCCTACTAGGGAAAGACAGGCTGGGAGTATGGATCAACCAGTCGATGCCCATGTTCAGTGGGGAAGCAATTACAGAAGCCAGACCTTCCACCTTCTGCAACCCACAACAACCCTGGGTCCATACTCCCAGAGGGATAGAGAATGGGAAAGCTATCAGGGGAGGGGGTGGGATATGGAGATCTGGTGGTGGGAATTGTGTGGAGTTGTACCCCTCCTACCCTATGGTTTTGTTAATGTCTCCTTTCTTAAAAAAAAAAAAAAAAGGAAAAAGAAAAAGAAAAATCATCCAGATGCCATATGTAAAGGTGTCCTGGTTCTTGGAAAACCTCTTCAGATTCTTCTTGAAAAGGAGTCTCAGATAAAATCTTGTGTCAATAATTCTTGACTTTGGATTTATGCACATGGTCATTAAAATTTTATTTGAAAGACTGTAGAATCACATAATGATAGTGAATACCTGCTAATTCTATTGCTTTTGTTTTTAGTTCACTTAGATATGGAAGTTCATCTTGTGTTATTTTAAAGTATGTAAAGTCCTTTAGGAGAATTAAAGCACAGAAAGGCAGTCTCCTCAGTGGAGGCCTGTCACCAAATCTATCAGTATCTCCCATGGATATAATTGAGGCGATAAGGAAAATATGAGAGCCCTTGGCTATGAACAGGATAATTCATGCTACCTTCAGTGTGGTTGTCTTAGTAAGGGACTGGTACAAATTTCAGGCCACCGTGTCAGCAGTGCAGAAAACCAAGCATTTTCCTGCTCCCTATAAGCCCATGTTGTCCTCAAGATCTCTTTTTTTCTTTATCGGGAGCCTTAATGGTTTACAGTCAACAGTAAAATGCAGTAGTTTTGTACATGTGTAACATTTCTCAGTTTTTCACATGACAATACAGCTCCCACTAGGTCCTCTGCCACTGTGTTCCAGGACCTGACACCCCCCCACCCCACCCTAGAGTCTTTTACTTTGATACAATACACCAAGTCCAGTCCAGGTTTTGCTTAGTGTTTTCTTATTTTTCAACTTCTTTTTTATGTTTATTTATGTATTCCCTTTTGTTGCTCTTGTATTTTTTTTAATTGTTGTAATTATTGATGTTGTCGTTGTTGGATAGGACAGAGAGAAATGGAGAGAGGAGGAGAAGGCAGAGAGGGGGAGCGCAAGATAGACACCTGCAGATCTGCTTCACTGCCTGTGAAGCGACTCCCCTGCAGGTGGGGAGCCGAGGGCTCGAACCAGGATCCTTACGCCGGTCCTTGTGTTTTGCACCACCTGTGCTACCGCCCGACCCCCTCGACTTCTTTTTTTAAAATTATTAGTTATATCATAATTGTTGACAAGACTGTGGGATAAGAGGGGTTCAATTCCATTTGTAGCCTTCTTTAGAGTCCTGCATCCCACCTGGTCATGTAAGTGAAGCCTCATTTAGAACTTTGCACAGACCGGGCCATGGGTGTGTCTGGTGGGGTTGCCTTCCCCTGGGACCTTTGGCACCTGAAGGCAACTCCTCACTGTTCCAGAATCTATCCCTCTCCTGCCCTCTGTGGTTGCGATATGGCTCTGTCTTGATGGAGAGCTGTGGTTCTAGATTCTGGATCTCCCTGGCCCACCGGTCAGAAGTCCAAGAGCCTAGGAGCCAGCCTGGGGCATGCACCAGCTTTTGACTTCAGGCTGCTCTCAAGTTTCCTTTGCCCCCTCTGGTTCCCATTTCTGAATGTCTTTGTCAAGCCTGAGGAAGAACCCAACTTAGGCCCTGAAGTATTCTCCTGATTTTTCTTGTCTTTTTCTCTTTAAATTTTTTGAAAGATTTTTAAAGATATTTTATTCCCTTTTGTTGCCCTTGCTGTCTTATTATTGTAGTTATTGTCGTTGTCATTGATGCTATTGTTGTTGGATAGGACAGAGAGAAATGGAGAGAGGAGGGGAAGACAGAGGGGGAGAGAAAGACCTGCTTCACCGCCTGTGAAGCGACTCCCCAGCAGGTGGGGAGCCGGTGGTGGGGGTGGGTGTGGGGTGGGGGGCTCGAACTGGGATCCTTATGCCAGTCCTTGAGCTTTGCACAACATGCGCTTAACCCACTGTGCTACTGCCCAACTCCCCTCCTTAATTTATTTTTAAAATTGTTTGTTATTGAATAGAGACAGAAACTGAGGAGGGGAAGATAGAGATGGAAAGAGACAGAGAGACATCTGCAGACCTGCTTCATCACTCATGAAGCTTTCCTCCTGCAGGTGGGGACCACAGGTTTGAACTCGGGTCCTTGTGCACTGTGATGCCTGTGCATAACCTGATGCTCTACGGGCTGGCTCTACACTCCCAATTTTCACGATTGGAGGTCTTTCAGGACACCAACCTTGGAAACTCCAAGCATAGAGCTGGCCACTTAACAAGGACTTACAATGGTCAATCTCATATATGTTCTCTTTCTTATCATTTTATTGGGAAAACAATCATCTACTAGACAGTTGTCACATGAGCACACTTTCTTATCTCGCTGTGGTAGGGAATCTACTCACGTATGCTCTCCTCCTGTGTAAGTGACATCAGAGTAGACCATAGCGGTGCTAGCTAAACGCGGCAAGGAAGAGTTTGGTGATTCCAAGACTGAGAGACAAAGCCATGGATAGGTCTCTCCCATTCACATATATAACAGAGAGAGGGGAGTGAGGGGCAGGCTTAGGCGAGGATAGGTAGATAGCATAATGGTTATGCAAACAGACTGTCATGCTTGAGGCTTCAAAGTCCCAGGTTCAATCCCCTGTACCACCATCAGCTGAGCAGTGCTCTAGTAAATAAATAAATAAATAAATAAATAAATAAATATGAATAAAGTTTATTTAAAGAGAGAGAGCTAGAGAAGCCTAAATCTCCAGTAATATTAATTTGATGGGCACTTCATACATGTAGCATATTTGTTCTGTAGCTGAGGTTTAGCCCTGAGACTCCATTCCTACCTGATTCCTCCATTCCCAGTGGGATCACATTT